>NW_013952625.1:548790-550556 GCF_001266775.1 Austrofundulus limnaeus
ATTTTGATAAAAGTCAAAATGTTGAGAAAAAAATTAGAAAGCTGTGAAAAGAGTTAGAGCTCAGGAAAAACAAAGTGTTTTTTGCTCCGTGGCCCTCCTCGTGTGAAAATGTAACATTTTGTTAGATTTGTACAAAGTTGTGTTGGAGCAGAGGTTTGCTGATCATTAATGTGATTTTAATCGTGCTGTGGCCCTGCTGCTCCGGGTCAAACAGGTCAGCGCTGAGCTCTGTGTGAAAACAGACCTCCTGGCTCCTGCTGTCACTTAATACAAACGCTGCCAATAAAACCTGTTTTATAGCAGAAAGTTTTAAAAAAAAACTCTTCCAGATTGAAAGTGACACATAGTTTTCCTGCTTAATCCTCGTTAGGCCTCACCTCACTGCACCAGGGAACTCTGAGAAATGTTTGTTTTTCTGATTATTCAGGAGTCTGCCCTGAAACACAACTTAGCTGTTTTTATTTTTTTTATGTTTATCTTTCAGAACATTTAAACCACATGAAAGAAGCTTTTAGTTAGCTGTTTGTTTAACCCTGGAGCATCAGATTAACCTCTCACATCCAACCTGTCAGTTTAAACTAAACATGAGCTCCACTCAACCAGCTGAACATTTAGCAACATTTTAGCTTTTAAATCACAGCCTGACTTCACCTGGAAACTTAAATGAGCTGAAGACCCTCAGATAGCCTGARAAACCCTTGTGGGATCGCGTGAGAAGAGAGACCCCGACACCCCCCACTCGACCCGAAGTCAAGGCTCTTCTGTCATTTTAGCTTTAAAACTGTCTTCATCATTTTAATAAATCATGTCTGAGAGCTCCAGCTGTCAGTCCTCTCATCAGTCTGCTAATGAGGACATCCAGGAATAAAATAATAATAATAATAATAATAACGATATAATAATAATAACAACAATAATAATAATAGTGAGTAATAATAATAATAACAATAACAATAACAACAACAACAAAACATTCTAATTGGTTTCTGCTTGTTTCATTGTGCTGAAGTAAAAACACACAAAATGCCTGTAACATCAGCTCCTGTCTATACAAACACAAACAGCAGCAGCAGCTAGCTGTAGCACTTTTTCAGGAGGAATATTTRAATATTTCCTGTGGAATAAAATCCTGGAACAAAAAAAATTTGTTTTCAATCGACACAAATTTTAAGAAACCATGTTTAAAATGATGATGTCATCCAGCTCAAACCCAGCAGGAGTCAGATCCAGACTGGGTCCTGGTCCTGGTCCTGGTCCTGCATCATCACCTCTGAGCTCATCTTCAGAGATCAACACATCGACTCTCAGCTGAGGATCCAGCTCATTATCTGAGCTGTGGAGGTCAACGCCGTGTCCCAGAATGCACCAGGGTCTAAGGTCAGCGAGGTGCAGACATCTTAGAGCAGAGCTGTTCGAGCAGAAAGCTTCAGGCCTCATGGGCCGGGAGGATATCGACACGTCAGGCTCAGGCTGCCAGACAGGAAATGACGAAACCGTCTTCAGAATGATGGATGAGAGAAGCTCAGCGTCGTCTTCTCTTCAAAACAGTGAAGTTTCAGTTGAACTCCTTAAACTCTGCACAAACATCACAACTCMTGTGAGTCATAAAGTCATGACTTGTAGGTTTTGTTTGAGCATTACTTTTTAGTCTTTTTCCCTCTGCCTCTTAATATGTTGTCAGGGAGTGAGACACAGATGTGTGGTTCCATGGTGACCACAAAGACATAAATGAAAATATGAAAGAGGATTAGGGCCACTGAGCTAAA
>NW_013952625.1:550636-558671 GCF_001266775.1 Austrofundulus limnaeus
CACCTGTACAGGCTGGAGTCAGCAACAGCACAGCTGAAGGCAAACTGGAAGTTCCGGTCTTTTATTCATACACGGTTCTTAAGCGCCTGGTGCGCCCACTACAGGCCTACGGCTGCATCGCAGGCCACTCGAACAAACATTACCTCCCCTAATGAATTGATAACAGTTTTTCTATGTGTTGTTGGTGGTTCGGGCATGTATCTAAACTATTTTAATCAAGACTTAACAATTGTCAAACAATAGATCATAAAAGTCAATATTCAAAAGGGAAACTAAGAAAATAATAATAATAACTTTGTGTTGGTTTATGAAAAGTTTAAACTTTCTAAAATTTTAACAAGCACGAGAGACAATCAAACACAAAAAGAAGATCAGAAAGATCTAACGAGAACGAGTGAGACATTTTCCCCCTTTGCTTTCCTTTTTTTTTCCTTTTTTTCTTATTTTTTATTCACAAAAGCCTGACATTTTTAAAGGCAGGTGATGAAAACATTCATCATTCTAATTCTAGCACAATTATTATTGTTGTTTTAAAAAAGTGATAATAAATGGATAAAAGTCCTAATAAAAAACCCATGATTTTTAGTTTTGTGAGAACAACACAACATTTCCATCTGCTGGCTGCTCCCACAMTCTGGTTTGTTTCTCTCTGTAATAAAAACAGAAAAACTCTGCAGAGTTGACTGTGATGGTTCAGCWTACTTTATTTGTGTTTTTAAAGAGTTGAGATCATAAAACACCATGAGCCAGGGAAACAATTTTTCTTCTCTCTGGTCAAGCATGATTTCATAATGTCAAGCTGCCAGTAGAGGGCAGCAGAGAGCAACAATAATCTGTTCAAATCCATTACAGACTGGTTGGAAACAGAATGAAGATGCTCATATCTAAGTGTGTATTATCTGACATGTTAGTAAAATATCCTGTGAACTTTTGGAGTAATTTTAATGAACCTCTCCTGAATCTGTCTGCGACCTGACAACGTTTAATGATTCRTTTGTTATAATTTAAAGTAATGAAATTTGTAATTTTTATCACTTCAGTTAGCTATAATAAATGTTAAAWTAATCTTAAAATGAGCCTAATCAGATAGTTGAATAAAACAGAACCAGGTTAAAATAGTTAATCTACTGATTTGATCTATGCAACATCTTTCAGCCACTAGATGTCAGTGTTGTACTGTCAGTGAGTCACGTTTTATAAGTGATGAGTTTCATAAGCGAGGACAGGGAAATAAACACAGCAGGTTGTGATGTAAAAWAGACAAACTAAAACCATCATTATCATTTGTAAAAAAAAAAAAAAACACAAAATACTAATTCATTAATCAAGTCCACACAATATAAAACTCATTTATGAGACAAAAGGCAAATCAAGACATGTATTATATATTTATGTAGAACATAATTTTTGGCATTCATCATCTTGTGTTTCACATGGTGTTATATTTAGGAGTGTATTTACACCTTTATGTTCAGTTCTTTCCACAAACTGAGAGAATAAAACCACTGAGGGAACTCAGCCATTAACAGATCATTGAGTAAAGAAAATGAAACAACCTCCTCCATCACAGAGGTTAGACGAGCTGTTACTGAACCAAATTATAATTTGTCACCTCAGATTATTATGTCTCTGTGCTGATAATGTTATCCTGACCTCATTAAAGCCATAACGGAGGGAATAATTTAGATTTTTCTTTTTGTGACGTTGGAAGATTCAGGCCACTTCTTCTCTAAGATCTTTAAAGGGAACTCAGACTAAAGCTATAACATCATTATTTGATAAACATTCACTTCAGCTGTAAAAATGCTGTGGGCTGTTTAGTTTTTATAATTTTTGAAAATATACTGTTACACAGCACCATGTTAGTGAGAGAGTGAATGGTTGTTTGTCTYGTTTGTCTCTATGTGTGGCCCTGTGATGGACTTGCGACCTGTCCAGGGTGTACCCCGCCCCTCGCACTGTGACTGCTGGATATGGGCACCAGTGACCCAAGCGACCCTGAAAAGGAAGAAGCGTGTACAGAAAATGGATGGATGGATGGACAGCACCATGTTATTTACACTGAAAAACTCTCTGGGTAAATGATGACACTTCCTAGCTCCTCTGGTGCGAGCTATATCCACCCTGAAGGTTAATTTTGGACAATATCTGATGATTAACACTTTTAAATACAATCAGAACATGTTGACAGAGAGGAGAAGGTAGAAATGACTCAGCCTGAAACTGAAAATAATGATGGAGGACAACAGAGCTGCTTCATGGAAGAAGAACCTCAGCTTAGTTTGTTAGCTTTCATGTTAGCACCATGAGCTAATATGTAGTCTATATGCCTATTTTTGGTGTTAGCTCCCAAGTTTACATACATTTGGTACGTGTGTGTGTGTGTGGCCTTGTTTTTCCAACATTGTGGGGCTCAGATTTGAGGAAAGTGCAGCCTCGTGAGGACCGGGTGCTCCTTGTGGGGCCCAACAACTTCAGAGGCTGATTTTGGGTTGGGGTTTGGTTTTTGGACCAAGGTGTGAATTGAGTTTAGGTTAGTTTTAGGGTCAGGAAGGTACCTGTGAGGTTAGGGTTTGTGGTCAGGGTTAGGATATAAAATTACCAAAAAATCAATGGAAGTCAATGGATGGGAAGTTTTGTGTGTGTGTGTGTGTGTGTGTGCGTGCGTGCGTGCGTGTGTGTGTGTGTGTGTGTGTGTATCAGTGGTGGGCAGCACTAATCTAAAAATTAGTTCCACTAGCCCTACAGCACTAACACAAATATTTAGGTCCCCTAATTCTAAAGCACTAAAATAACCCAGTAAACCTTCACATTCTTCAACAGACAACATGAGTCACATATTACAMTGTTTCTCTCTTAAGCCTTATCATTGATATTCCACAGCATTACACAGTATTTGATTTAGATTTTATTAACCTTTATCGTCCCGCAGAGGGGAAATTGAGTCTCTGCATTTAACCCATCGCTCATGTGAACACACATGTGGAGCAGTGGGCTGCCARTTACAGCGCCCGAGGAAATATATTGTCACTATGTCACATAAGACATACAAAATATGTGACAGCTTTCACCATCACTTGTTAACATTAATGTTGATCAATAAAATTTAAAGACCTCAATTAGTGCAATAGTTTTAGCAATTTTAGCAAATGCTAATCCACTAATAAATTTTAAAATTAGCAAAAGCCCTAAAGCACTAATCAGGAAATTAGTTCCCCTATTAGTGCTTTAGGTGAACTGTGCCCACCACTGTATAAATGTGGCATTAGCTCCAGAGCATCATGTTTAATKGTTTCAACCCATTTATTGAGAACACAACAGAACATAGAAACTAATACAAAATAAAAATTTATTGTCACTCATTATGGCTTGTTTTGTGTTTTGGTCTCAACTTCATCCTGTCCTCATCATCATCCCCAGGATGCATTTCATCAAAAATGGCAACACGTTCACTGAAAAATGTAATAAACGTGCAATTTGTCAAGTAATTAGATGTCTCCACGAGTCACAAACAACAACTTTTAGAGAAACGACAACATATTAAGGCCAACATGTGCAACAAGTGCAGATTTCTTTCAGGAAGGCAGAGTTGTGAAAAAGCTTTTTACTTTTCCTTCCTTGTTCTCATTCATGAAATAGCGAGGCAGCGTGGTGGAGAGTGGGTCAGGCATGTAAGGGCTTTGTTTACAATTTTACCAGCTTGTTTAAAAATCTTAGAAGRCTCCAGGGAATGTAAAGTACATCTATCTCAAGCAGAGGTGCCCAAAGTGGGGGCCGCGGGCCAAAATTGGCCCACCAAACCATTTGATTTGGCCCACCAACAGTTGTCCTGGTTACTGGATTGTAATTATGTTCAGATTAAATATAAAATACAAGTAACTACAAGAGACATTTAGATTATATTTAGGCCCATATCTAGATTTGCACACCTTAAAAGACCCCATATACTCAAATTTTAAAGTATGAAAAGTTTCACGAGCATTTGCTGACGTTGCATTGACTTTGCATACATTGAATTTTCTCCATGTCCACGGGCTGAAAAAAAATGTGGGCAACCACACTGGCTGCTAGCTTTATCACAAAAATAAAAGAACTTTACATAAGAAGTATTTGTATTTCTTATAGTATTGCACTTGACCCGCAGCCCTCAGATTAATTTTAATTTTGGCCCTCTCAGTGAAAATGTTTGGGCATCCCAATACAGAGGTCCACCAGGAGTTTAATGTTTAATGTGCTGTAAGTTTTGCACAGAAAGGTCAGATGTTAAATTTGGAACTTCAATGTAAAAGTCTGCAAAATAGCGTTTGTATGAACTGCACTGAAATTTTTAAACCAATGACAAAAATATGATCTGTGGAGTGAAATGGCTTTTCTAAGGCATGGTGGAGACTGAGTGGAGTTAGCCCCCCCCCCCCACACACACACACACACACTGAGTTTGAACATCTTGTTGATATGAAACCACAGACATTTGCGTTATGATGGAAGTGCTTTTTCCCCTCAGAGCCTCATGCAATTATTATTTTCTCTGTGTGTTCGTCTCTCCCAGCTCAAGGAGCCAATATTCCCCATCTGAGCCCGTCTGAAGAAGCACTTGGATTTGATAGGCCGTGGAGAGGAAGGCATGTGAAGGAGCTCTCCGTCTCCTCATAATGAATCAGGAGGTGCATCAYGCAGGATTCTGGACACGGACGTGAACTCCTCACGACTTCAGCCTGCCGTAAATAATTGCAGCTGACTCGTCCCATCTTCATTTCCAACCCAGGAAAGTGTTTAACTCCACAGAGAGATGCAGAAACTCTCCGTTTAAACTGCTGCTGCTGCTGCTGCTGCTGCTGCTGCTGCGGTCAGTTTGAAAATCAAATCACTGACTTCTCAGAGACAGCAGGGTTCATCTGAAAGTGTCAAAGATTAAAGGAATCTATCAGTTGTGTGGCCCTCAGCTGCTTCCGAGCAACTAACTTTTTTTTTCTGGGTTCTTAGAGTTAAAGGAGTGTTGAAGAGGTCCGAGAAAACATTATAAGTAGTTAATATCTTACTTGTTGTAGACAGAGTTTAATTCTGATGAGCTTGAGAGCTAACAGCTAGTCCCAGCAGCACCAAAGCCCAAGTGGCATTTTAAAACAAATCTGTAAAAAAATGTTGTTGAGGTTCCTTTGACCACTATTTCAGAGTCTTTTGCAATAAAAAATATTTTTAGAAAGACAGCAAATGGTGGAAATAGATGGAACTAGTTGTAGCATTTAGCACACATATCAAGTTGTACAGAGTGTCCATAGTTTACATGGCTTTTCCCTCATTTTGAGGGTATAGGGACATATAGAGCAAGTTTTATGGATTTTTATGAGTAATGTTAGCAAAACTAGCCAGCTAATGTTAGCAATCCACCTCTAATAATTTTTTTTACCTGGCTCTCACACAAATCATTTACTAATTATCTACCTGGGTACAGTACTGGATGTTTTAGGGCACTTTTTTCTGGTCTTGGTCCWGACCTGGTCTTGGGTTAGGTGGTCTTGAAAACAACACTAGCTCCTTCCTGTGTTGAGTTAGACTAAAACGTATGTTTACATTTTAAAAATTAGTGATCATAATATTGGTGCTCCATTTCAACGGTTAGCCCAGCTTGTGAAACAACAGTGTCTGATTTCTACTGATAAAGYACTGCTTGTGGACGCTGTGATGAAAATGATGCAACATTTGCTTTTTAAAGCTGCAGAACATTTTTAAATCTTTTAGTAGTTTTATGCGAAACTGTAAGGTTAGAATTCCTAAAATCTGAAGTTCAGCTCATTTAATCAAATCTTCCAAGATCTCGACTCGTTCTTCTCTGTGCTGCTGAATTATTAAACATCAGCCCTCCTGTCCTGACACTGACTTTTTATYATGCATGAGCTTTCAGGAGAAGTGAGGACTTTGTAGATCAGAAGAAACTTGACTTGCTTCATAGTAAACAGTTACAAAACCCAATAAGATGTAGATTAATTACAATCTTTGTCTCTTTTTGAAGAACTTGATCCTTTTTGTCTGACCTCTGCAGTGAGCACTCAGAGAGGATTAGAAAGATAACAGCCACACTCTGAGACAGGTGGAGAAGTAACAGTTCTGCAGAGGCCACAGGAGCGATCTGAAAACCAGAGGAATAGGAGGGTGCAGGAGCTGCACTTTTCTGAAGAACAAACAGATTCTGATTTCAGGCTGACACTCGAGCAATCAGAAAGACAGGGTGTTCAAACCGGCTGCAGCTTAAAGAGATATTCTCTTTTTTTACACGAGTRGGCATCATCTTTTAAAACTTTGTGTAAAATGACTGAAAAAAACAACAACACAAAAACTGTGAAACGGCTCATTTTAAAGGCTGGGTTAGAGCTCAGTTAATTTATTGTCAAACTTTATTGTACAGGAACACATTTCACTTTCTGTTTTGCTTGTTAAAGTTAGTCGACCTGTTAGCACTCGAACTCTGAGTTGGGGATGACTCTCAGCTACTACCACAGCAAAGGATCTGTAAAACTGATGGGATTATTGTCACAAACTGTGTTTCTGCCTGTTCACTATTGGTTTTTGAGGTTTTGGTTATTTCTTGGCCGTTTCCTAATACTTTTCCACAGTCAGCCTCTGCTCCTCCCACTCGCACCTGTTCTGTGTTGTCATTTTGTCCAGGTGTCTCCTCACTACTCATCCACTGTCCACTTATTCTCTGTCTACATTCACCTGTAGTCCCTCAATGTTTGCTACAGTGGTGGGCACACAGTTTACCAAGATGTTAGCTTTGCTAACTCGTAATCTGCTAATTAAAAATACTGTGTAGCGTTGCTAAAGCTAAACAGCTAAACAAGTAAAAGATTAGCAGGAATTATCACTAAGAGCTAATCGCTAACCGCTAAGACGACTGTCAAGGGTAGCGGTGTCCAAATTCAGGGGCTGCATCCTTCAAAGGACTCAGCCTTTCTAGTCTGCATGGGCCGGGTCCTTTGTCGACAGCAAAGACCAGAAGAAAGTGGCTAAGAGTTTGCACTGACGTATGTTCTGTCGTCTAAACAGAGACCCTGCTAAACAGAAGCAATGAAGACTGAAAGCAGATCGGAATCTGCTAAATATTAATATACTAAGCCTATTACTATAATTATTAATAAAATTAGCTTAAACCTAATTCATGAAGAGTGTAGGGGTTTTGGGTATATTCTAAAATGGATAATTTGTGAATTATTTAACTACGCAAATTATCTGACCTCGAGGCACCACGCTCTTAATTTGGTCAACAATTAACCCAGGAAAGAGACAAAAACCTGTAACTTTATTGTAATCAGTCTCACAATAAATGTATCCAAAATGATTTGATGAGTTCTTGTCCTTATCAGAACCAATAATACTTTATCAAGACACAAAAGTGAGATTAGCTTATGTTGGCACGTTCTCCACGGGCCATTTATTTACAGATTAAATGTATTTACARCTATGGTGGGTAAGAAGTGATGACATGTTGAACCAGGTAAAACTGACAGAGTTTGCAATCACAAGTAAATAAACAAACAAACAAACAAATAAAATAAACACTGAGAGATGAGTTTGAGGTTTGGAATGAGGTGAGGTGAGTTTTGCTTTTAGCTGTTTTGTTAACAAAGGGTCTTGGTTAAATGGAAGAGAAAAAACGTTTAGTTTACCAAATCTCATTCAAAGATAAGAATCAAATTAAGTCTGAGCACCTGTTTGTCACCAGGACAAATGTTCACTTTTACCCTTTTGTTATGCTGATTGCGGTACTAGAAGTAGTCGTCGGCTGACAGAAGGATCTCAGGTGATGTTCCCCAAAGAACTGCTTCAGTGTAGTGGCCGGTCGGACACTCAGGGTGTCTGTTCAGCTGCTGGCCCTTCAGTCAGAAAGGTGGGTGGTGAGCTGGTGACAACGGGGTCCGGTCCTCCCAGGCAGCTGGAAGACTTCTTAATTTGATTTCAACTTTGTAGAGAAAAACGAACTAAAAACGACGCATGAGTTACAGTTTGACAGGAATTCAGAGTTTGCCAACAAATAAGC
>NW_013952625.1:558723-562055 GCF_001266775.1 Austrofundulus limnaeus
GGACAAAGAAGAAGGGGGTGTTTTAGTTTAATTATCTTGCATCTAATTAAAAGGGAGAGACATCTGCTAGCCTCAGTAAGAAATGAGTGTCACACTTAATTATTAAAGATTCAAGTCCTAAGTTTCTAAGGATTAAATCATGGAATAAAACACACATCTTCTTCAGGAAAACATTTCATCAAAACAATTTACACCACACAGTTATTGAATAGTTAACTAAGCAAAACTTAGTAGATCCTTTATGGTCTTTTTAGTTCTTTCCTGAAAGAAAAATAGATTAGATGACATTCTTTGCAATAAGACAGAAAACATTAGATACACAGATTCCTTTATTTTTTCTCCTTTTTTTCACATTTAATGAAGAATGTAGGTCCTTTGTTCTCAGTCACTGAAGAGTCTGGTTAAAGGCATTTATGATCCCTTTGAAGAGGAGCAAGCAGACAGTCCTGTGCTTATGGGGGATGGAAGCAACAGAACTTGTGGGGTTCGGAACAGGAATGTGGCARTTCTTATCTATTAACAGTAAGGCRTCAGGACGYCTGGTGGGGRTTTGTGTWRGAGATGTTAATTCGAGCCACAAAGGMAGTTCCATGCAAAAGTCTTTAGAAAWWRKYYKRARKTWAARKKGGKGRTTTTCTTCCTCTTTGAGCCGTTGTCATAGGAACAAGTGAAATCTAATCAGAAATGATTATTTATATGCAGGAAAATGCTACAAGAGCTAAGGGACCCGAGCTCTCATGGTTTCTGACAAGAATAATATTTTAAAAACAGAACTGTTACACAATTGTTTTAAACTAAAAATTTAGAACCACCAGATTTTTATTTAAAACTGTATTCCTTTCTCTCCCTTTGTCTGCCATTTCGAACAGAAAAAAAATCGCAGGTCGACCCACAATGCATTATGGGATAGGGTGGGCCAAGAAGGATCCATCGGACCAGTCCTTCAAATCGGGACAAAAGGAGGATGCATTTGTCGGCGACATCAGAAGAGGCTTTGAATTTGGACAGCCTGCGGCGCGGCGCTGTGATGTTCAGCCTTCAGAGGACACAACYCCTGAATTTGGACACAGCCATTGTCTCTGCTGATGTTGACTAATGGTGGCAGCCATCTTGAATTGCGGTGACTCTAAAACAGCGAGGTCCAGTCCTGGTGCAGGAGGGCCACTATCCTTCATGTTTTATAAGTTTCTCTGCTCCGACACACCTGCTCTATACGAACTGATAATTACCAGGCCTCTGCAGAACTTGAAGAGGTTTGTGTTGGAGTACAGAAACAAGTAAAACTTGCAGGAAAGCCATCCTCCAGGACCAGGATTGGATATCTGCTCTAAAATCAGTGGTAGACGTTCACGCAATAATTAGTTTCAGAAAGCTGATTATTTTCTGGTATTTTAAACTAAATTTTAACTGTTAATRAAAACATTTTAGCTTTGATTGACAGTTTTCTCACTTTTTACCATATTGGACTCCTCAGTTTGAGCAAATCCTTGTAGTTTTTTAATATTCCTGTTTGTTGTTAAGACAAGCCACCAGCTGAGGGTTGTTTTTAACGCCCTGCTGCACGCAGCGAAATAAACATTTCAATTTCAGGCCTCTGAACCAGTGGACGGATGTTGACAGGAGCAGTACGACCCCATTAAACGCTGCATTGATCAGAGTGATGAAGACATTCCAGCTGAGGGTGTGTGATTAGTCTGAGGAGAGCAGCAGAATTCAGATTAGTCTCTACAGAATGGAAAATGGAGCCTCTGTATAATAAAATGCATCCAGCCATTATTTAGCATCAGAGTGATGATCCTTTTGATGGGGATTATATTGCTGCAGTGGTTTACTGGAGAGAGAAAAGTCTTCAGAACAGGAGAAGTGATTCCAGCAGTTGCACATTGTTCAGGCTGCTTGTGTCCTTCAGTTATGGGCTGTGACAAAAGGGCACTTTGTTTTGAGGAGCTGAATCAAGGTTGGTTGGACTCAAATACAGGTTTGGATCCAGAGGCAGATGGCTGAGCAACACTTTTAATAGGTCAAAAAAAAAAAAAAACAGACATAAAAACAAACCAAGCTACTGCAGGCTCATATAAACGTATGAGAAATCATGACAAGAACATCTGGCAGTGAAYGACAGAAATCTGCTGCTGTTGTAGCGTTCCTTTGAGGAAATGCTTATTGCACTGAACTTTGCCAAAGTTTCATAAGGAGTTTCAACCACTGTCACATGYTGGCCTTGATATCTTGTTATTTCCCTTTAATGTGAGACAAAGTTAAAGTTATAGCTTCTTGTTTAACAGATTAGTGTTTAGTGAACCTATTTTTTTAAGAAGGAGGTCTCTGCTGTCACTAAGTAGGAGTTTCATATTTTGTGGGCGTAGTTTACCCAAGACGTGATCGGTCGGGTTTATGGTGGGTTTAAAGAACTGGGAGTAGCTTGGTTAAATTGATCAGGATGCACCTAAATTTTTTCTAATCTAGATTTTAATTTTAGTCCAGGGGTGCCCAAACTTTTCACCAAAAGGCCAAAATGAAAATCTGTCCAAGAGCTGTGGGCCAAATGCAGTACTGTCACACATGAAATTCAAATACTTATTTTTTTATCCCTTTGATGTACATTCAGGCAGCAAAGGCTCATGGGACATTTCATAAACTGATAAAAAATGGGTATTTCTGGTCTTATAAAGTGTGCAGATATTTATATGTTTTAATATTATCTAAATGTATCTTATAGATACTTGTATTTTATGTTTAATCATAATGTAATTCAAGGATAAAGTAAGCGTCGAATGAAACTAGCCCCTTATAGTCATTGGGTCAATGGATTAAATAAAGTGTTTCTACATAGGGCGACAGCAGATTACAGCCTACCTGGGCAACAGCTGGAGGGCCAGATTAAATGGCTTGGAGGGCCAATTTTGGCCCACGGGCCCCACTTTGGGCACCTCTGTTTTAGTCTTAACTTGTGACAGGAAGGTGGTAGATGAATGAAATTTGTAGTGTTATGTTTACATGTTCACAATATTTTTTATTTGAGTCATTGTTCTGTTTTAAACTATACAGACAGTCATTAAATCATGTTATTTTACTGTTAACATTATTTCCTCTTTTAAGTTGCCCTACAAGACATGTCAATCTGACCARTCATGGTTAGGCAAAACTCCGCCCACATCAAGACCTCTGCCAATCACTGTCAGGACAAACTATGCCCACATCCATACAGTACAGTACGTGGCCAAAAACAATAAAACGAATCAACAACAAAAACAATAAAACTAATCAACAACAAAAACAATAAAACTAATCAACAACAAAAACAATAAAACTAATCAACAACAAAAACAATA
>NW_013952625.1:564124-566387 GCF_001266775.1 Austrofundulus limnaeus
CAACAAAAACAATAAAACTAATCAACAACAAAAACAATAAAACTAATCAACAACAAAAACAATAAAACTAATCAACAACAAAAACAATAAAAAAACAATAAAAACAAACAAAAACAGCTAAAACAGACCAAGGTCTCAAGCTGGGTCATCACTGTTAGGACAAACCTTGCTCACAGACACTACATTTCACTACTTAAACTTTTAGCTTAGCTCCGCCCACCACTATAAAATAGAATTTAAGGCTATCCCTGTCTTCCTTTAAACTGTGTTCATTCAACAAGTTATCTACAACAGGTAAGAWACCAACTCTTCATAAGTTTGCCACAGAATGTCTTTTCAAAAGATCTCATTAGTTCAGTTTTCACCAGTGAAGCCATGTGACTAAAACAGTCCTGCGTGCTTTAWTTTAAAACTCTGTTGTGTTCCAACATCACATCCCACATTTGTAAAGTTCTGCTGCTCTGTAGACGATGATTAAAAGATTCATTAGTCTCGACCCGTCCGTCTGCTAAGTGTCAGTCCCCCAAGTAATTAGAGCGCTGCTGAACACCGAACACCGGATGGCCTTGAGGGTTTTCACCGTTTCTTTCATGCATCCATTAACAACATGGTCAATTCTTTCCATATGTAGTCTGGAGGACTCACAGCTCACTTTACAGAGGATTGTTTCACTTGCAGTTAGTGTTATTGTTCTGTTCAAGCCTGTTTAAAGAAGGAAATTAGAGAAATAATTACTGCTAAAAGCTGTGTTCTTTTCACATAAAGCTCGAGGAAATCTAAATCAGCAGCGATTATTCAGTGTGATTTACTCGACGTCACCGCGCATTCAACACAAATATCTGAAGGGAAGCTCATTTTAATCTCATTATGCTTCAGCCAGCGCTCTGTTTCAGTCGTGTGGGTTTGAGCAGAATCTGATCCCAGACATCAGAAGCCTCCTGCTGCGAGCACAGATGTCCTAAATGAAGAAATTTGGATATTCATGCTCTGATTCATCCCAACAAACAGGTGGAGCCAAGAGTGGGAAAACACAGGAGTTTGTGAGGCTGCAGGATGAATCTCAGATTCAGGGCAGAGAGCTGATCAAACGTCTTAAAACTATTATATTCAGAAGAAAGAAAATCTTTTAGAGGAAGTTCTGAAACGCCGTACCAAGCTTGACTTGTTTCTGTCGCAGCAGTAATGAGGTGAAAYTGAGATTTCTTTTTACTAAACAACAAAATTCATTAGGAGCAGCAAACAGACATTAATCTGATCCAGTCCATTAGAAAACAGATTGGAGTGAAGTCACGAGTCCTGGGGCAAACAGAATTAATTACAGTAAAATTAGAATAAACTGGAGAAATTTCATTTTCTGTGAAAATGCAGCAGAACGCAGAGGGCTGAATGACTCTGCAAAATGTAGCCGAAGAAACACAAACTTCTGAAAAACATTAATAAAAAAAGCAAAACACTATAAAAGTAAGAAATTAAATACACACAGCTAAAAAAGCAGCAGTTTGTTAAGCTAATAGCGTCAAAAAACAAGCTAGAAGCTAAACGTGTCAAAGGACCAGTTTGAAGATATAAGTATAAAAAAAGCTAGAGGCTAATTGTATCAAACGACAATCTAAAAGCTAAAAGTGTAAAACTATCAGCTAGAAGATAATAGTCAAAACTCCAGCTAGAAGCTAAATGTATCAAAAAAAAAAAAACAGGTAGAGGGTTAATAATGTCACAAGACCATGTAGTACAGAAGTGCCCAAAGTAGGGCCCATTTGATTTGGCCCACCAGCAGTTGTCCTGGTTATTAGATTGTAATCTCCTGTAGAAACACTATATTTCCACTTTTCAACCTATGGCCCAACTACAGGTATAAGGAGCTGAAGTCAGATAGTCTTAACTCATGGTACTCACTTTACCTTTGAATTATGTTAAAATTAAGTATAAATTGCAAGTAACTACATGAGATATTTAGCATAGATTTAAGCACACATCTAGATTTGCACACCTTATACTCATACCACACTTATACCACATAAACTCAAATTTCAATTAATGAAAAGTCCCATGAGCCTTTGCTGCCTGAGCATATGTTGAATTTTCTCCATGTACATGGGCTGAAACAAGAAGAAAAAAAAGGAATATGGGAAACTGCACTGGCTGCTAGCTTATTTATAAAAATAAAACAACTTATCTATCTATCTATCTATCTATCTATCTATCTATCTATCTATCTATCTATCTATCTATCTATCTATCTATCTATCTATCTATCTATCTA
>NW_013952625.1:566759-568030 GCF_001266775.1 Austrofundulus limnaeus
TGTGTGTGTGTGTGTGTGTGTGTGTGTGTGTGTGTTACTGCATTTGGCTGGCGACCCTCAGATTGATATTAATTTTGGCCCTCTCTGGGAAAATGTTTGGGCACTCCTGATCTAGAAGTTAAAAGTGTCAAAAAAACCAGCTAAAATGATCAAAATTCCAGCTAGAAGCATTAAAGTATCAAAAGACCAGTTTGAAGCTAAAAGTATAAAATCAGCTAAAAGGATCAAAAGACAAGCTAGAAGCTAAAAGTATCAAATGACCAATTAAAAGCTAAAAGTATTTAAAAAACAGCTAGAGGCTAACAATGTCAAAAGATCATCCAGAAGCTAAATGTATCAAAAGACCAGCTAAAAGGTTCAAAAAACCATCTAGAAGCTAAAGATATTAAAAGACCAGGTTGAAGCTGAAAGTATAAAAAAACAGCTAGATGCTAATAATGTCAAATGACCATCTAGAAGCTAAACATGAAAGGACCAGGTAAAAGTAATATAAAACAGCTAGAAGCTGAAAGTAAATAAAGCTATAAAAGCAGAACAAGCTAAAAGCTGAAAAAAGCTAAATTCTAAAAGGAGCAAGTGGCAGCTAAAAGTCAAAAAAATAAAACACTAGCGAAAAGCAACGTCAGCTGGTGATGCTTCTTCTTCTTCCTCCTCCTCCATGTTGRGTTTCTGCTGCCTGAGACTTCCTCTCAGCTTCTCTTCTCTCCTGGTGAACTCCAGGATCAGGCTGTAAGGTTGTTCAGGGTTGAAAACCTTCATGTGTCATCAGGAGAGTTTGTGATTTGATGTCAGTTTTCTACCTCCTCGTTTGGCCAGGACAACGGTTTGATCTAACCAATCAGCTGACTGTTCAGTTCCTGACTTTCTCTCTGTAGGAGCCTGATTGTGTCTGACTCCTGTAGCTGTCCTGGACATCTGCAGTGTTGCCTTCAGGTAGTTTAACCCCTTCAGTGTGGACCACTTTGCCTCACTTATATATTTGACCACATTTATCTGATTAGACCAGAAAATACCAGTTTAACAGAAAGTTACATCACATACAAATATGTTATGAAAGTTGTTAACATCTCTGTTTTGATTTGAAGAAAAGCAAAAACTTCAGTGCTGTGAAAACAACAGAAAAGTAGATTTATCTGCTTGTTTATGCTGCCCCCTTGTGGCGAAGAAACCTCCAGGAAAGTGTTCAAGATGTGTAAAAAATGTTAATAAAAAGTATCTTTATATTTATTTGAAAGCCACACACACACACACACACACACACACACACACAC
>NW_013952625.1:569033-603792 GCF_001266775.1 Austrofundulus limnaeus
GTTGTATTAAATGTTTATCAAATAATGTCTAATGTTAGTCAGAGTTCCCTTTAAAATATTTTTATGTATTTTATCATCATTTTGTGTTTCCAAGACAAACACGTCTCTGTTTGATGAAGAAAACACACTGATGATCCTTCTCATCTGCAACATTTTACTTTGTGTGGACAATTGGATAAAGTCTTTTGGGGTTATCTATCAAAAGACACAATGATACATGTTCATTTGTCAAACTGAAAACAACTATTTTGTTGTAGTTTTTTACTTTTTGCAGAGGCTGATCTTTACACTTCATCATTTGAGTAGAATAAATAACTTTATTCACATGTTGTTGTTTCCTGTTTGCTCCAGCTGACCTGTGAGCCTCCTGTGTTGCCAACYAAAGGTGCTCTCTGTCACTTTATAAATGAATTATTAAGGGGCCATGAAGCTCCGATGCTGGTTCAGAATCCATCTCACACGGAGCTCAGGTTGGATGCTGTGCTGCTGCAGCCTTAAAGACTCGGTTTTATTAGAAGTCCATCTGAGCGTCTCACCTCAGGTCTTCAGTGATCGCTGTGCTTCACTCTCGTCTCAAAGAGTCAAATTGCTGATAAATTTGCTCTGAAGTAGAACCACAGCGCTGGGTGAAACTGTATTTTCTCTGAAGGATTATTGCTTTTAAAGGCTTGTTGTGCTGCAGCAGCCTGGTGATGGCCTGCCTGCTTTTCGTGTCACTGTTGAGGTCCGACGCTTCACAGAAAATTGAAGCCAGTCAGGTGTGGCAGCATCACATCCACACCACTCTCAGGCTTTTCAGCTCTCACAGAATATGGCAGCTTTCATGATGACGGGACGTCTCTGAGGCTTTTCACTGCAGACAGACAGCATGTTGGAATCTTTAGGTTTAACAATAGGATTATACTGATTATTAAATGTCTGTAAATGTACAACTTTTGATCTCTGAGTGTTTGTGGCAGCGCTGAACATTAAACTTTAAAAAAGCAGTCTTTGTTTGATTTTTGTACAAATACAGGATGGCAAAGTTCACATAAGAACTAAAGTTAATCAGAAACAAAGTCCTGAGCTCACATCTTTATTTACTCATATTTATTAGGTTGTTTAAAGTCTTAAATTTTCCAGCTCGTAAAATATCTGCATTGATCTACACTACGTGTCAAACTCAAGGCCCATGGGCCAAATGTGGACCACAATGGCTTTTTCTGTGGCCTACAAAAACTTCAAAGATGTATTAATGTCTTAAAATAATCTGCTTTAAAGTCAATGATCATACGCCACATCTCCCGTAATGCATGTTGGTTATTTTACCTGTGAAATGATGACATCCCACCACTAGGCGGAGGTGCGCAGGGTTCAAAAGTGGCCGGTGACAGATTAACCTTTTAAAATCTCTGTTTCACTACATTTGCTGTGGGAGTTTCTTGTTGAWAAGTGGGAGAGTTCAGAATTCAACATGCRGCTATGTACTACAACTCAACAGTGAGTAAAACTCTCTTACTTTTACTTTTAGTAGTATTTCTGTATTATGTATTTGACACTTAAAGTAGTCTGTCGTACACATGGCACAATCCAGTGTTTATGTTAAAACATTGTTTCTGAGCAGGAAACACCACGTAGAGCTCAGTTAATGTTTTTTATAAATGTTTTCTATGAAACTTTTCTTGGCACAATTTAATCTTGACTTTCAGTGTTTCTCTGTTGAATTTTTCTTTGTTAGCGAACAAGAAACTTCAAATTTGTGCCAAGTAGTAGGTTTCACTCGAGTGAACCCAAAAGCTTTCCATCTTGATTTCAACTTGACAAAGTTATAAATCTCATCTCTTTAGCAAGTCCTAAAATGCTGGGATTTTACTCTACAGTTAAAACTCACATTTTTGGACAAATAAACTATAAGAATTATTTAAAAAAAACTGGTGATGCTTCTTCTTCTTCTTCTACATAAACTGAAGTTTATGCAACTTTTCTTTCTCTGGCTTGTGAAGTAAACCAAATAAAAGAACATTTACTCTTTGCATAAAATATATTTTTTCCTAATATTCTGACTATAGCGGAGCCCACAGTTAAGATAATTGTGAAAAAAGGAGAGATTTCTCTAAAACACAGCCTTTCATGACACAAACAGCGACAGATTTGCCTGCTGTCTTCGATCACACGTTCCACCTTACACAACTACACACATAGCTTTCTGCCTTTGTGGGTTTTGTTGGACATAAATCTCTGGTGGCTGCGAATAGCAGTTGGAACAACAACAGATGGGATCATAACCCGTCACAAATGGCTTTTTGCTGCATGCACACGCACGTGCATGCGCACAGGAGGAAAAAGAGGAGTTTTTTTGTGTGAAGACTTCAGTTTCTCAGTCTCTCACCGGGAATGTTAGATTATGATGCTGCCAGAACTAAAACCCAACCTGTTGAGCTGAAACATCACCAGCACCCTGAAACCAGCATGGATCCACTCCATCAGGGAACCTGAACTCCTTTTCATTTCTGTGCAGACCTCACTGCTTGGGAACTTTCAGTGTGTTTCCTCGACATGAAGACACTGTTTACACCAAACCAGCAGCAACAAACAACAAAATGTCTGAAGTCTCGGTGGGTTTGCATAAATCAGGAGTCTCCCTTTAGGCTGAAATGTTAATGAGCATTTTTATGCATTTTAATTGTAGGAAGAAACACATCTTTAAAGGTTATGAACAAATAATATCTTACCTGTTGTACAAGGCTCTTTGAACCACCTCAGTTTGGAGAAACAAAGTTTAAATCTGACCAGATTGACGAGCTAAAGGCTAGTCAGAGCAGGGGCGAGACCAGAGTTGGCTAATCCCATCTTCAAATAATCCCARTCTGAAATAGTTTCCAGTGGTCCGTGCACCATCTTTACATCACTCAGTATATCATYACACATGCATTTTTGTGATCCATCTTTCTCTTGTACGTTTTTTGACACGTACGTAACTTGTTCCACAATTTTTGTCCTATTTTAATAACTTATGTGTCAAAACATTCAGCTCCTTCAGAACATTCTGACTATGACTTTTGGTACTTCAGCAACTTGTATTTTTTTAGATATTTAGCTTTTTCTGCCATTTTTTCTCATTAAAATGAATAGAGCTGTCTTCAACGTCCTTGAAACCCTTCAAAGTAATCATAAATCATTACTTCATTTTTTACGTTTTGGTCTGGTTCTGCTTATTTTTACTTCTTTGTGCTAACTTCAGATTCTGTTTTACTGATTTTAGCTTTTTTTCTGCTTTTTTAGTTATTCAACTTTCTCTGCTTCTTTTTGCTGATTTTGGCTAATTTCAGCTGTTATCTGTGTTTTTAGCTTTCAGCAAAATTCATCTTTTTGTGATCATTTCAGCTTCTTACAGCTGAAKTCAGCAACCATGCTCTTTCTGTTTCTTTGTGCTAATTTCAGCTACTTTTTTCTAGCTAATTTAGGCTACTTTCAGCTTTTTTACCTATTCAGCACAAATCTTTCAGCATTAGGCATTCACACTGCTTTAATGCAAATTCTCTAGTTTATGCAGTGTTTATTTCTAAGCATCAATAGTAGCAGCAGCAGGTAGCTGTACCACTTCTGATGACCATTCTGTAGGTTTATTTTTCTAAAAAAAATCATTGTGAAATGAATGGAGATTTACTATGATTGTTTTAAGATTGAGGTTGTTTGAGGATTTAGAATAATCCCCTTTGGTCTCAGCTTCGCTCAGACTATTAGCTCATTAGTCCAGTTAGAAATAAACTCTATTTCTCATAACTGAGGTTGTTCAGAGAGTTTTCTACAACAGGTTCATGATGTTTCAAAAGCGCCAAACATGCTTTAAAATATAACTCAGAAAACATTTTCTAACCCTGAGGGTTGGTTTTGTTTTTCTTTTCAAAAGAATTGGACTGCTTTACTTGTTTTTTCAAGAGGTCTCGCTTCAAGTATGAAGTTTTCTCAATTCAAACTGAAAAGTGTGGAGATCCAAGCTTCAAAATATAATGATTTGCCCCATTTTTAGACTTCTCTCTCCCATTCTTGGGCTAGTTGGCATCCATGAGTTTTGCTTATAGTTTTTAATTTAGGAACACATTAACCATCGATTTAAGAAAACAAATTGTGCAGATTTTGTTTCTTACTTTAGGTTATTTTTTTATTATTATTTTGACCAGTCTTCATGATGTTATGAAGAGTACCTTGAATGAGAAACATGAAAATAAAACAATTGTTCATTTAAAAAATGGTAATAACGTCTTCTTTAGCTTTTATTTTTGCACAGCAGCTAACAGGTGAAGCAGGAGAGAGCGGTGCACGTCACGTTACATCCAAAACTGTCAGCAGCAGAAAAACACAGAGAGGTAGTGTCGTAAAAAACAAATGCAAAAAGAAATGCTTTTAATCTGAAAATCCCATTGGGAAATAAACTGATGACCTTAATTACACACTGTGTGAATATTTAACATTGTGTTTAATCTGCTGAAACAGCAACTTTTCAGTGTTTTCTCCAACCATAAAGACTCTGCTGTGAGTTATTGTTCTCTTCTTGTCGTTAGTCAGCTTCACGAATTACCATGATGACGCCCAAACGCTTCGAGCATCACCATCACAGCTACAGTCTGTCTACAGCAGGGATGCTAAAAAATGTCAAAACTGATGTTGCTAATAGCAGCAAGGCTAGGAAACAAAACTTTGCATAAAGTAAAAAAAATATTAGTCTGCAGATCCCAACCACAAAATGAATGAAGGGCTGTAAGATAAAGATGAAAATAAAGAGTAACTGATGAGTTGAGTTTTTAAGGAAAGGAAGCAAAAGAGCTCAGAAATCTCAGCTGTGAGTCCTCAAAGTTTAAAAAGATGTCCACGTTTACTGGCTGTAAACTCTCTTTTGTACAAAATCAGATTAAATTTAATCTGAAATGAGACAATAGTTTGACATTTTGGGAGATGCTTGCTTTGCTTTGCTTTGCAATGCAGTTTTTCAAGGGAACCTTGAAAAACTGCATTGTTGGCTGCGCACATTATTTTTTATCCATCATTATTTTGTCATCCACATCTTTCCAGCCTCGACCTGCTTTGTTCTCATCATGCCCAATCAAAACTTTATGTTTTCTGTCCCATTACTTGTTAAAGTAACATTTACTATCCAACCAAATGACCATATAAAGATCTGGGGTCGGATTTATAAAACTGGCATACGCACAATTTGAGCCCAGAAACTTGCGTACGCCACTTTTTACGCCAAGGTTGTGATTTATAAAATCCAAACTTGACGTGAAAATGTGCGGTGCCTCAGCCAGCTTTGACCCATGCGTACGCTCATTTTGGAGACGTGAAACTGCGACACAGATGGTGAAGTGAGGAATTAGAGCCACACTGTGTAATGATCACTGTCAGAGATTTAATTTACCTTCATCAGACTTAGATTTTTATTCAGCTTTATCATCAGCTTTCTTAACAGTAATATTTATGCTGCTGCTGCTGCTGAGCCATGAGGACCTTTGAAATAAAAAAACTTAAATCTTAAATAAAAGTTCCCTTGCGCAACTCCCTTCATCTGCTTCCTCCTCAGATGACCCTGACCCACAGACCCCTCGCTGACCCACAGACCCCTCGCTGACCCACAGACCCCTCCCCGACTAGAACAGCAGGACAGCAAAAGTCACGCTTTGGATACACGCGCAGGGCGCATCCACCTCACCAGTGTGGATGTTATGAAACTTCACGTTTAAAGTCCGTGTTTGTCACACGTGTGCGCGGGGTGGGGGGGGGGGGGGGGGTCTGCCGCGGATAACAGAGCAGGCAGGAGGGGGAGAGGACGAGGAGAAGAGCRGTGRACTTAYTTCTAATTTTATCTGACTTATTTAATTTAATTTTATTGTTTTTTATCATCCTGCAGGCTCTGTGACAAAATTAATTTGAAGCTGAGTATTTTTTTTTAAATAAAAACCATTAGATTACTCTAAAGCAAACTGAGGGAAAATCTGTGTCAGTTATAGACATTCTGTTCACGTGAGCAGCTGTCAGTCAACACCTGTCATCCTCCAGACACACGACGGAGCGTGTCTGAACCAATCATTGATCATCTGACTGATTTAAATACATCTTAACATTCATGAGGTACTTTACATTGACTGTTTATGGTTGAGTGTGGGCGTGTAGAGGGTAGAACCTGAGGCGGGACCTCGTGCGCAAACTCTGACGTGTGGCTGTGATTTATAAAGGAAAGATGCGCAGGAACATGCGTACGCACGGTTTTATAAATCTGAATTTYTTTTGGCGTASGCCATTTTTGCCTTTTGGCTGTACGTTCACTTTTAGTATGGTTTCCAYGCAATTTTTTATAAATGAGACCCCTGAACTGAAAGATATAATCTAAAGCAGGGGTCTCTTCAACGTTTTCCCCCAAACTGATGGAGAAACAGAGCAAGGACATCCTACTAAGTGCTCACTGACTGTGTGCATTTCTAACTGAAACATATTATTTAATCCCTTTATTAATCAATTAGCTACATGGTGCATTCATGTTAATGTGTGTTTAAATATATAACTTAAAAAAACTCCTGTTCAGTATCCCTATGAAACCACTAAGGGTCGCCACCACAGCAGGTCTTTCCCTGTTAGGTATGACAGAACCTTTTTACAAGTTAGCTTATTATGCTGGTCTGCTTCATTCACCAGTGTTTTACTAAAAACAAGCAACCCTGATGTGAAAGAACCCCTTGTCAGAAATATGACAAAAAAAACTGTGTGGAATAACAACAAATGTGTCTGACTTTTTATTGACTTAGGAGCTCAGGGATCAATAAATCATCTGTATCTGAGCTGACCTTAAACTCAGCACTGGTAGTTAGTCTTGACTGCATCATACGATACTTTTCTTGTGAAATATAGAACACCGTATAACACCTCATGTAGTAACAAAACATACCTTCAATAACTTGACTAACCAGTGAATATTCTGCAAATTAAATCAAAATTTTTTCTGACAGAAAATTATTTTAAAAATGTCATCCCCCATTAGTGGTGCCCTCTAGCTGGACGGGCCCTTATGGTGCGTTCACACCGAACGCGATTTCAGCATCAGGAGCAGCAGGTTTACATGCAAAGTCTATGGTGGACGTGCTTCAAGCAACGTCGGGAAGTTCTGCGGCGCCTCAAGCGCGATTAGAGCAGCGCGATTTGAACGATCTGAGCGTTCGACGTGCTGAGGCGCAAATCGCTGAAGTTAGAAAATCTGAACTTTTGCAGCTCGACGCGCCGCGTCAACCAATCAGAGAGACTCCACTGTGTGACGTAGCGACATATTTCCCGACGGGACAGTTTACTGAATGATGTCCACTAACCTGAAACAGACAGAGAGGTGCTCTTTAGCTGAAATGAGTGCCTGCAGTCGTGTCCTGATCCGCAGCAATGCGTGACAGCGACTCAT
Organism: Austrofundulus limnaeus; assembly: GCF_001266775.1. NCBI lineage: Eukaryota > Metazoa > Chordata > Actinopteri > Cyprinodontiformes > Rivulidae > Austrofundulus > Austrofundulus limnaeus. The sequence continues at coordinate 576,451 of NW_013952625.1, forward strand.
CAGACTGGAAAAATAGTCCTGAAAGTGAGCTGTGAGCCTCTGCTCTGAATTATCTGGTGAATTAATTATGAATTAATTATCTGATGAACGTGACATGCTCTTGCTCTCTGTAAATAAAGCAAAGCCACTTCCTCGTCCGACATTAAACAGCCCCACAGAGGAGGGAGGGGCGGGGCGGCTGTCGCGGGGCGGCTGTCGCCGTGCAGCGCAGCTGTCCTGCGTCTGACCTCAAAGTGCACAAGCTTCAAACTTCAGCGTTGGCTGCGATTTTGAAGCTGAAATCGCGTTCGGTGTGAACGCACCATTAGTCTTTGCCTACACTGCCTATGCCACAGGCCCACCCTGCTCTAACTAGTCAGTTTAAAAAAATGATGTCACTCTTTCCACAGATAATCCAAAATACATAAAATGTGTTCAGACAATCTGTTTAACGCTATTTATTTCTGATGATCATTTGTTATTTCTGCGCTGTAATAATCCCACATTTCCTCAAATATAAAGCAAATAATTATATTTCCCAAAATGCCAAGCTGCTGATCCAAATCAGGACACCATCTTGATAGTAATTCTGCTTGTAATTCTCTGCTAACTGAAYGATAAATTCAATGAAACCACAAATGTGGTTTAATGAACAACACAGCAGAAAAGAACCAACTGAGTGAGATTTTATGGCTCATTTGATTTTATTTTCCCACTCAAACAGAGAAGTTCGTGGATATTTCGTGGAAGCTTTTTTTTTTTTTTTACTAATAATGCTCAGTTAAAGCACACTTCTGTGAGAAATGAAATAAATAATGATCAGACCAAGATGATCTATAAGAAGCGAGTGATAGAAACAAACCATTAAGCTTGTGGAGACTCCAGGACACTGGTCAGAAGTTTAAATGCACTCATCGTATGCTAAATTTGATGTATTTTTTTGTTTTTTATTGATAAATTTGTAGCCTTTATTCCCAGGGTTGGATGATTAAACACCGCAAAACTGCTCTGAGCTTTAAAAACAAGAGAATTTCCAAGATTTGAGGTAAAAAAAAAAAATTGGAAGCAGACCTCATTTTTGATTCTTCCTTTCACTTTGGAATACCCCAAGGACCACAGCATGACGCTACCACCCCCATGCTTGACAGTTGGTACTAAACCTTCTTGTCATTAAGGCCTAGAATCTCAATTTTAACTGTTTTTTAGCTGACACTGAGAGATGATCTGTCTGATGAACAAATCCATTAACGCTGGCAAGAAGAAACACTAGCTGCAGTCAATCATGATCACTAATCAGAAGTTAAAAGGCCAATCATCACCACTTATTAAACAATTTAATGTAATTTATGTGTGTTTGGGTCTATATGTGTAATTTTGTTGCACAGTAAAGTCACATCTGTTATATAATCACCCTGAAATAATAAGAGCTCAAATCAACCAGTAAAGCCCATAATGAGTGTATGCAAACTYCTGACCACAGCTGTATATTCACCAGCAGGGGCGGAGCCAGAGGGGTGGCTGGGGTGGCAACTGACTGGCCACTCCAGGTGCCGGGTGGGGATCTTAGATTTTAGTATTTGCATTTAGATTTTGTTAAAGATTATGGAGCCCGCGAGGAGACATGGGGGATTTTTTTCTTTTGCGTTCGCACGCAATACTATTGCGTTACCTCGCAATATCTTTGCGTTACCTCGCAATACTATTGCGTTAACTCGCAAAATTGTTTTGCGTTCCCACGCAAAAGTTTGTTTTGTATATGAACTGAATTAAACCAGACTTTTATTTTGAAATATCCGGTTACCAAAACAGGATATGTTGCCACAAGTTCGTGAAATTGACACTGATGTTGTGTGGCTGCACTGTGATAAAATATCGGCATATGACATACTTCCATGTGTGGCTGTGTGATATATTCATTCTGAAGCTGAATTAAAGCAGTAGGCTATCTTGCTAATGGTTAACATGTGAACTTGTTAATAAACTGGCAGGCACAACAGAGATAAACGACTTCTGCAAGGGAACACAAAAGGTATTGTGTGGGAATGCTAAAGAAAAATTCCCCCATGTCCCCTCGCGGGCTCTGTAAAAGATTATTCTCTGATGCTAAATGTTTTAGCTGTGAACGTTTAAAATGCTGATTTATAGTCCTTTGTAAAACTAGCATTAGCATTAGCATAAGCATCTAGCTTAATTTGGGATTAACATGGACAATCGGCATGTGATCATTCTTAGCTACTCCACGACAAATTGAATCTAAATAAGTCTTAAAATGATTGAATTATAGATTTTTAAAGTTAGCTGTGGAGGCCATCTTAAATTTTTGATTATATATAAAACTGGGTAAAGGTTGTTTTTTTTTATTTATTTTTTGGTTGTTTTTAGTTTTCAGGTTTGTATGTTGMAAAAACGCTTAATAATGAGTGACTAGAATTTATTTGTATGTGCCCACCTAAAAACCACCTTGGCCACCCCTTCCACCCCTTTCAAAAAAAGTCTAGCTCCGCCCCTGTCCAGCAAAGACTCAGTTTGCTGAATTTTAACCCCTGCAGGTCTCATGGGCGGTCACCTAAAAKGACTTCTTCCAGGACTTGCAGAGGATCTTCTGAAAGGCCCTCCTGAAGTCCCTGTTGAAGATGGTGTAGATGGCCGGGTTCAGGGAGCTGTTGCAGTACCCGATCCAGAAGAAGAACTTAAAGAGCGGGTCTGGGATCTTACAGGAGTCCCCGCACACCCCATACAGACTGTAGCTGAAGAAGAAGGGGAACCAGCACACGACGAACACCCCCATCACCACAGCCAGGACGAAGGTGAACCTCTTCTCTCGGGCCTGGGAGATCTTCTTCCGGGCGAAGGAGCTCCGGCGGCGCCTCCTCCTGGAGGCGAACAGGTCCATGGACTTGTTGCTGACCCTGGTGTGTTTGCACAGGGAGCTTCTCCTCTGGCTGGGCCTCCTGGCCCTTTGAGAGTCCTGGCGCTGGGCTTTGTGACCTTTGCCCTCTGAGGAGGAGCTCTCCTCCAGGTCGGCCTCCTCGGTCTGCTGGCCCACGGTGACCGTGCGCTGGCTGGGGGTGGGCGGGCAGTGGCAGTGCCCGTTCTCCGTGTCCCCGTGGAAAGGCGAGGAGGCTTTGCTCAGTCCGTTCTCGGTCTGGTTGGCGCCCTCTGGTCTGGGCTGCTTCCCGGACATGCTCCTGGTTCTGGTTTTGGCCACCTGGTAGATTCTGATGTAGACCAGGACCATGATGAGGCAGGGGGCGAAGAAGGAGGCGGTGCTGGAGGAGAGGATGTACCAGGTGTCATCGTTCAGCTGGCACTGAGGCTGGGGGGTCGGGTCCGTGTTGCCCTCCACGGACAGGAGCGGGGGGGACGAGATGAAGGCGGAGATGAGCCACACGACCAGGATGATGCACTTGATGCGCCTCGGGGTCCGCTTCAGGTTGTACTCCACCGCCTGTGTCACGGACCAGTAGCGGTCCAGGCTGATGGCGCACAGGTGCACGATGGACGAGGTGCAGAACAGCACGTCCAGGGCCAGATAGATCCCGCACCAAACTTTCCCAAAATACCAGTAACCCATGAGCTCATTGGCCAGGGAGAAGGGCATCACCAGGGTGGCCACCAGGATGTCCGCCGTGGCCAGGGACACCAGGAACAGGTTCTGCGGGGCTTTCAGCGCCCTGCTGGTCAGCACCGCGATCACCACCAGAGTGTTGCCCACCACCGTGAAGACGATCAGGAAACTCACGAGAGCCGCGATCCCGGCGGTGGCTGCGGAGGAATAAAAGCCGTCCTGGCTCCTGGAGGAGTTCAGGTGCACCATCACCCCGCTGCCGTTAAAGGAATCCATCCCGGCCGCGCGCGCGCCTCCCGGGCTAAAAGAATGTGGGAATAAATTCACATCCAGCCCTCTGGTGGAAGCAGAGTCCATCCAGAACGCGCGGTTCCGTCTCGGATTTCCAAACCTGACGCATCAGAAGAGCTCCGTCCCGACGAAGGCAACTTCCTTCAGTGAAAATAATCATAACAAAAATGTGAAAATAATCCTAAAATCCAGAGTGTGGTTGTGGAAAAGTGTCATGTGTGCGGGGCTGTGTGGCAGGAGTGGAGCCGCAGCACTCAGCGCGCTGCGCTCCTCTCAGATAAACCCACCGAGCCGCCCCCTCCTCCGGCGCGCTGCTTTCACGCAGAGTGGGAAGGTGGCGAGACCTTTTCTTTTAGTCTTTTACTTGTTTTCATATTTCATTAAACCAACAGGGGAAAAAAGATTTAAAGTAAACCTGAACCTTAAAAGGAACCCCGACTTGTTGTAACATTAGACATTATTTCATAAACATTTACTTCACCTATACAAACACAAAAAACTGCAAACACTTCAGGCTGTTTAGTTTTTATAAATCTTAAAAATATATTATTGCCATAGGGAAGGAAGGCGCCATGTTATTTACGGTGCAAAGCATGGTGCTGCTCCATCCTGAAGGTTAATTTACATTTAATTTCCAATTTATTTCATTCATAAAATAACAAAAAGTACATTAAAGAAACAAAGTAAATCAATTATTGAATGAATAGAGTGCAGAGAAAAGAAAAATATTTTATTTTATAATACAGTATCTGCCTCTTTGAGGACAACATCAGCAGTTTAAAACGAAACCAGAGGGTTTTAAGAGAAAATGACTGATGAGGACAACAGAGCTGCTTCATGGAAGAAGAACCTCAGCTCAGTGCCTTTAGCACCTGAGATAATATGATGATATAGTGTTAGAGCTTGAGCTAATACATAGTGTCTGAGCTAATACAAATATTTGGAAATATAGCATAAGCACCCATACAAACTGTAGGCTATGGCAGGACAATTCAACTAAAGTGCTGCAGGGGCCACAGTTACTGCAGGTCAACAGCTGAGGGGCCGAACATCCAGAAATTAGCGTCATTATGTAAATAAACCAAGTATTACAAAGATATGTTACCTTTGAATTCATTTATTTTGCTGCATTTGATCATATAACAAACAGAAATAGTGATAATTAAACAGTATCAAAAACAAGGAGAACACATTCTTCCTCCTATTTACCACAAATATTTTAATATCTCTAACTTGCCAAAATTTTAAACCACTTTTATTTTCACTTTCATGGTTTTATCTTCAACTGCTTGTCTTTTTACTGTCTTGAGTGTTCACAGAAATGGTTTAAACCAGCTTCTAGCCAAGATTCAGACATTTCTGTAAATACCAAACTATGTTTAGTTTTCTACTTTAATTACTCTAAAGTCTTTTAGTTAAACTAACCCATTGCCAACTCGTCACATATTGACACTGGGTCAGGTTCTGGCTGCGTCCAGTTTTGGACGAGTCAGGTACCCCCCTCGCATCAGTTATTAGCGAGATGAGCTGGAGCAGGAGGAGTGTGTTGTCATATTTTTGAAAAGAGTAGGAAATGCACAACAACTAACCATCCCAGACCCTAAATCAGAGGTGCCCAAAGTGGGGCCTGCGGGCCAAAATTGGCCCACCAAGCCATTTGATGTGGCCTACCAGCAGTTGTCCTGCTACTAGGATGTATTCTCCTCTTTAATGTAGAAACACTACATTTCCACTTAGTCAGTCCAACCATTGGTCCAACTATAGAAAGAGCTGTGGTGCAGATAGTYTTAACTCACGGCACTTCCTGTATCATAGAATAACATTAAAGATTAAGCATAAAATATAAATACTGTAACTACAAGAGACATTTAAATTAGATTTAAGCACGCACCTAGATCTGCATACTAAGACGACAAATACTCAAATTTTAATTTATGAAAAGCCCCATGAGCCTTTGCTGCTCGAGTGAACATGAAATTTTCTGCATGTCCATTGGCTAACAAAAAATAACAAACAAAATAATGTGGGCCACCACACTGACTGCTATCTTGATCATGAAAAAATAAAACATCTTTACTTATTAAGTATTTGCATTCCATTTATTATATTATTGCATTTGGCCCACAGCCTTCAGATTGATTTTCATTTTGGCCCTCCCAGGGAAAATGTTTGACTCCCCTGCCCCCTGCCCTAAATTGAACTTCTATTAGTCCTATACAGCCTATCCCTGACCTCACTACCTAAAATTAACCATTAACCCTGATCCCTTATATTAACCACAGACCCCCAACCCAAAGACCCCTATGTGGCACAACCTGGAAAAGCCGTGGGCATGAATAACTGATKAGAGGGGATACCCGACGCAACAAAACTGGACACAGACGATACCTGATTAAGCATCAAAGCATCAATATGTGACGAGTCGGGAGTGAGAACGTGTCRGGTTTAAGACATAAATGAACCAACTGACGGGCCGAACTTTGGTCACTCGCAGGCTGGATGTGGCCCGCGGGCCGCCAGTTGAATAGCCCTGTGCTATGGTATTATAGCACTTGAAATAATGCCGATGTAGGCTGTGTCTCACGTCATGTTTGCAGCTGACATCAGGTGCATTTGTCGGTTTACGTCACTAGCCCACGCCGCATGCTGTCCCAATCTGCAGGCGCCTATCATGCAGCCGACAAAAACCCCGAAAACATGGGCTGCATCTGAGTACGCAGCTGACGGTATCCCAGAATTCATTACGTTGTCAACAAATGAAACAGGAAAACGAAGATGATGAATGTTTTTTTTTATTTTAAGGCAAAGGATTAAACATATAAACATTTAAAACACACATGGCTGTATAGCATTATCAGTCATCCTGCTAAGCTGAGGATCTGCTTCCATGAAGCAGCTCTGTTGTCCTCCATCATCACTAGTTACAAGCTAAGTCATTTCTCCTCTCTGTCAACTCTCTCTGTTTCATTTAAAAGGACTGATCGTCAGATATTGTCCAAGATTAACCTTCAGGGCAGGGGCATAGCTCGACATTTTTGCAAGGGGTGGCATAGGTGTGGCCAATCACTCCTGCTTCAGGGTGGATGGAGCTCGATGGCAGCCTCGCACCGGCGGAGAACCTGAACGTCATCAATTACACAGAAAGCTTTGTGGCTTAAATAACATGTAGTYATCTGTATGACATTCTTTAAACAGCATAAAAACTGAACAGTGTTTTTACAGTCTTTGTTTCACAGTTGAAGTAAATGTTTCTCAAATAATAAAACGTTACAACTAGTCGGAGTTCCCTTTAAAGGCTGTTTGAGACGGAACTTGGAGGTGTTTTTTTAGGATTACATTTCAGGAGCTCTTTGAGGAGGAAAGTGTGTGTGTGTGTGTGTGTGTGTGTGTGTGTGTGTGTGTAAGAGAGAGGTTAAGATAATAAGCCTTCATCTAATTCTACGAGTACCAAGGCCATCTCAAAGGCACACCAGCTTCCTCTGGAGTGTTTGGTTCTGGATCGATGCTCTTACAGAGAAAGGGGGAGAGTGTGTGTGTGTGTGTGTGTGAAGAGCCATGCTGCGTAAATCAGGTGGAGAGGAGACGGATGGGATTTTTTTCCAGCTGTCTCCTGCTTTTCACCCCTTGTTGCACACCTTCACACGGATCAGTGCACACACACACACACACTCACATGCGTGCGCGCGCACACACATACACACAGGGGAAAAGCCTCTGGTGTSTGCTGAACATGTGGCAGAGCAGGTGGACGTTGATCAGCACCTGTTTTCCAGCTTCAGCAGATGTCTGCTGTGTTTTGGAGCAGCTGTACGATCCACTCTGGAGCTAATTACTTATTTACAACTTTTCCTTTCCTTGAAGGAATTCATGTCACTCGCCACCCGGGTCAAAATTTTAACTGAAGRCTTGTGACCTCCTAGAGCTCGGACTGCATGTTGGGGATGACCCTCAGCTACAATCATAACAAATTTGAGCCCAAGACCTTGGAAACTGACTGCATTGTGATTATTTTTGTTTATTCATTTCATTAACTGTGGCGGTAAATGGAGATATTTTGCTAACAGACAGACAGAAACACAGACATGGACAAGTGGATGACAGCAGAGGACAATATGAGACAAATCTTTAGTATTCAGTGGTCAGTTTGTTTTTGGGTCAGGCAGCTTTAGAGGAACAGCTCAGCAGAGCTTGGGTGAGAGCGTGACTCACCTCGCCCTGTTAGCTCATCCAACCAGCTGAACCCGTGACCTTCTGGACACCAGTCCACCTCCAGCAGCTTCCTCACGCAGCTCCAAGTTCACTTCCACAAACACAGTGTTAGAGGTTTTCATCCAGTTTTATTAAACGTCCACAGACAACGAACTGCTGAAGACATATCTCAGTAAATACTGTCTGTGCAGTTCTAATCCCAGCTCTGAAAAAGTCATGAATAAAGGCAGAAAGTAATGATTTGCAAATTTTCCACAGAACACTGTAAACCTGTCTTTGTGTGCAGAGATTTTCCAGATTTATTTTACATTTTTGATCATATAATGAACTTTAAATGATGTGAGTCACCATTTTTAGACCTCTGCCCATATTTACTTGTAAGACAGRGGTGTCCAGATGTAATGAATGTCAATGTTTCATGTTTAACTTCAACTAAACACAAAACATCACATCCCTTGACTAAGTGTTTCGGCTGAGCACCACTAACAATAACTGAGCTCTATGTGGTATTTCCTGCATAGAAACAATGCTTAAACACATCCTCTTATAAACAATGAAAAGTACTATGTGTACGACTGAYTAAATGTGAAATAAATATGCAGAAATACTATTAGAAGTAAAAGTAAACTGTTGAGTTTTGGTGAGTAGCAGTCATCTTGAATTCTGAACACTCCCACTTTCCAACAGGGAATTCCCACTGAAGGGATGTTCCAGTTAAAATTTAAAACTTGTAAGTGGGAAATTCCCACTTCCCAATATGGCAGGGCTGCAGGTAAGGCCTGAGTCACACTACAAGAAAATCAGGCCGATTTTTGCCCTTCCGACAATCCAAAGAAAGTCCAGATTATCATAATGGTTCTAAAGATAGTTATAGCAGATATTCCTGCCATGGGTGGTGAGTTAAGAGTGATGTAGTCGGTTTGGAAGGATGTCGGGACWGCTCCGAGCTCAAATCGGGGATATTCAACGTTTGATTTTTTGGCCCAATATCACAGTGTGTGTAGTGTTCACCCGAGCTCTCACCCTGTGAATGAGACTTGTAGCCAGTCAGAAAGCGATGTGACGTAAACACGGAGGGGATTCCAAAATACAGAAGACAAAAAAACTGTCATGACTCAGCAGAAAGTCTGYTGGATGTTAAAAGTCCTATGGAATTGTTTTTCCTCTGGTAAAAATAGTCCACAAACGATCCACATTGTTTCTTCCTTGTTGGAAATGTTTATTTACTCTGAACTCACGTCTCTCTGGAGGTCACGTGAAATTTTTTTTCTCGGACATACGTATGAAATCACGCGAGATTTCAGGAAGTATCGCGTGATTTAATATCTGACATCTGAATCATGAATGAAATAYMTTTTCGTGTGTGGYCTGTTGTCTCTTGCTGTGTGGCTGTACACCACACACTGTACGACCAAACCTGGTATATCCATGATTTTTTATCCTCATGTGTGGGCTCTCTCAGTCTTTGAAAATCGACCGACTGCTTTAAAATCTTGTAGTGTAATCATTATATTTATATAGATGTGCATTTTTGTTGCTGTGGTTTTGTTATCTTTGTTTTTGTAGGTGTGGAGCCAAGATGTCGGGTGTGCTGTCTTGTGTTTACTCAACATATATTTCACATATCTTCTAATCTCTCTTTCACTCTTTCTCATTACATTTCACTTTTTTCTCTCTCTTTCTTTTTCTCTTATTAAAAAAGCCACTGATGATGAAGAAGCTAAGACACTAATATTCAGTTCTGCTTTCYACTGAAGTGGCAAAAAAAATCTTGTAATGTGACTCAGCCTTAATGTAGCGACGAAAATGCTGTCTACTTTAAACCTTGTGCAACGCCACCTAGTGGTGGGATGCCATTATTTTGTGGATAAAATAATCAACATGCATTATGGGAAATGTAGTTTACGGTCAATGCTGGCTTTAAAGCAGTTATTGAAAAGTTTATCTGATGGTGTTTGATAATAAATTGTATCTGTTAAATAGTGTCAGTCTGTTTTCATCCATTATTTTCCTTAATTGTGAGCAGATGTGAGTGGATGGACTTTATAGTGAACTCTTAGGAGGATGGATGTTATGAAGGACTTTATAGGGGTTGTGTTTGCATGCTGTTGGATTGTTTATCTGATGGTGTTTTATTAAGCATTATATTTATCAAATAGCATCCAGCTATTTTTATGTATTTCTCTTTTTTTTTATATTACCAGCTGGGCCGGGGATTGCAGGTGGAAATTGTAGCCTGGTACAATGCTTTCCTTTGAGGTTAACATATTGTACATTGTCTCTGTTTTAAATAAATAAATCATAAAAAGTTTATTTTCAGATATCAATACATGTTTGAAGCTCTCACTGGCCATATAAAATGCTGTGGCATGCCAAATATGGCTCGCAGGCTTTGAATTTGTGCTCTCTTTTTAGTGCTCTAATAAACTTAATTTACTTCATAATGTTCCTTCTTATTTTTACATGTTGTTGGACCTGTTCTGTCTTTTTTTAGAAGTGTTGCTGCCATGAAGTCAAAAAATATTTTCCTCCTAAAACAATGGTACATTTTCTTAGTTTCAGTATTTAAAATGTTTACTTTGTTCCACTGAATAAATTATGGGAGTGTGAGATTTACATCATTGCATTCTGCATTGATGGAGTTGGGGTCATATATTTGTAGCATTTATTTGAATCCTGCAACTTTTAAGCTTTTAATGTTTTACTCTTAAAATTTGTTAAATATCCACAACTTTCCTGAAGATTTGTGATCTGAATAAAAATAACACATAATATGAGTTTAAGAAATTATAGAACAAAATTAGCAGGTATTTTTTAAATGTCAGAATAAAGGGTTAGTGTCGCTGAGTTCAGAAMAGAGTGTTACAGTTTGGGATGACCTGGCATCAAAAGACGAAGCTACGTTGACGACATGTGACATCATTAGTTTGTACCAGGCTGAATGAGGACCACCTGAATATGACAATTATTCTCATCAGGAAACATGCTGATTGTGAAGAACAAGATGGTGATGAGGCGTGTTTGACCCGCAGAGTTTAAGATGTGCTGAGATGGGTGCTGGCTGTCAGATGATTCCTGCTCRTCTCAGAACGTCTGTGATGATGAGGAATGACGTCTTCATTACTGCTCTGCTCCTGTTAGCTCAGACTGTCACAACAAGAAGTTATTTATCTTCAGGTCGTTTATATCCCCTCACAAGTCTTTGTTTCACAATTTGGATGAGTTAATAGAGGATTTGATGCAGGGGTAGAGCCAGAGGGGTGGTCAGGGTGGCGAGTGCTCTTCAGTGCTCAGACTCTGGGTTCATAAATCCAACCCTCAACACACAGGCTGGGTCTCAGTTCAGGGTCTGAGGCCACATCCTCTGCAGTCCTGGTGGTCTCAATCTAACGACTGTTAGTTTGAGATGGTCTAGTCTTTGGATGATGTATGTTTGAGTGACCACGCACTGCCCCATTACCATAGTTAGGTTTTGATATCAAATCACCCATAAATGCTTAAAAATTTAAAAGCGCTGGAATTTACTGACATGTATGAGGTGCCGTTTGTAAAGGTACAGTCAAAAAGTACCTGCATTATTTTGCCTTTCATAAAATAAAATTAAAAAACAGGTTTATTATTCAGATATGTGTTTACCATGTTATTCATACATTTATACATTTCAAAGTTCCAAATTAAATATTTAATTTACAAGCTAATTATTTAGTTTACAAGCTAAATATTTAGATCACAAACTAAATATTTAACTTGCAAATAAATATTTATTTTGCCTTTCATAAAATAAAATTAAAAAACAGGTTTATTATTCAGATATGTGTTTACCATGTTATTCATACATTTATACATTTCATAGTTCCAAATTAAATATTTAATTTACAAGCTAATTATTTAGTTATAAAGCTAAATATTTAGCTCAATACTAAATATTCAACTTGCAAACTAAATATTTAGTTTACATGTTAAATATTTTGTTTACAAACTAAATATTTATCTTGCCAAATTAATTTGCAAGTTAAATATTTTGCTTGTAAATTAAACATATAGTTTGTAAACTAAATATTTAGCTTGTATGTTAAATATTTTGTTTGGAACAATACAGTACATTTATGAATGTGTGAATAACGGTGAAAATATGACTTAAAAAACTATTTTCTTTTCTTTTAAAGGCTAAATAAAGCAAAATATTGTTGGTAAGTTTTGACTGTGTACCTTTATAAACGGCACCCCATRGACACGTCTTTTCATAAAATTCTTTTTTTAACCGTTACACATAAATACACAAAAGACATTAATTATTTGGGTTTAGCTCCAGTATCATGGCTTTTTTTTTTTTTTTGGTGAAACTTTTAATGTGGCGCCAATTGCTATTTAGGTTTTGTGTTTTCCTTTCATTTCATTTGTGGCTTTTGTGTTTGTGTTCAGTGATCTRCTCAAAATGTGTAATGTACTTGTACATAACCTTGTACGATGTGTATAAGTCAAATAAAGAGGGGATTATTTAACATTACATTAGCATGAATTTCATCAGCTGCGTTGCAACTAGTTCTTYGGTCCAAACTCTCTTTTTCTTTTTCCTGTACAAACTGATGGGAGCAATGAATCCTGGGATATTGTCGGCTGTGAGGGATACTCAGATGCATTCTTTGTTTTCAGGTTTTGTGGACCACAAGAGACGAAGCCCACGAAATGGGACAGCCTTCGGCACGGTGTGGTGATGTAACCGGCACTACGGAGGATGCAGCCCCTGGATCAAGACCCAGCTGAAGTCCATCATGGTGGTCTTTTCATATTCAGCCAGGTRCCCTGAAACTTTCCAAATCAAACATGTACAATCTTCAACTCAGAGCTGATTCACTGGATGTTCAGATCTGACTCGCTGCAGGGGAAGATGACTCGGCTCCACACCTGACTCCTGCAGGACCCAGGCCCAGTGAGGACAAGTAAACCTGCAGCGTTGAACGTTTTTAGATGAATAAATGATACAAATGCCTTTTCTGGGCCATAACTGACTGACAGTTAAAAATCTGTGGTGCAGTTTGGTTGTGTCTTTTGAGGTTCACTGCAAATTAATTCAGGGTATGAAGGTAATATGAAGGTAATAGAATTTTAAAAAGCCCGGTTTGAAAATATTACAATCGGTTTTACGAGCCAAGGKTCAACATTGAAATTGTTCCGTCGTTCTGCTCAGCTGTAAAAATCACAACTGAAAATTTTATAGCCTTTTATTCAGTCAAAAGTCCAGCTGAAAATTTACAGATTCAATTAGCTGCTGACCCGAGAAACACACTCATTCCTCGTTAAATTAAAAGTAGTCCCCGTGACGCAGGAGGCTTTCAGGGGTCTGGGCAAACACACATGATGTAATATGAGTTTTATTCTGTTTTATCTGACAGCAGATTCAAGGATCACAGACAGTGTTGAATTCAGACTGATGTCTGTTTTTAGGGACAGCTGCTGCAGCGACTGTCAACTCTTTTCACATGTGGAAGGTCTGACTGGAAAAAAACATCTCTGTGAGATCTGGAGACGTGCCAACAGTTTTCCCTTTTTAACGCCACGTGTCGCGTCTGTTGTGGTGTCAGCAAACTGGAGGCTGACAGGCATCAAAAACCTGCCACAACTTCAAAGTGTTTTGACGTCAGTGTTTGGACAGACGATCAATGTTTTAGGCTGAGACGTGGGGTCCGTGTAATTTTCAGTCATTCAGTTTTCTTTTAAATACAGATTTGAAAAACTAAAAATGGAGGGTTTTTCTATCTTTATTTTATGCTCCAAAAAAGAAAAAAAAATCTTTAAATTTTTAGTTTGTTTCTAAAGTAACCACAGTTGTCAAAACAGCCTTCGCCTGGGTTACCATCCTTGTCAAAATCACATCCAGTTTGCGAATTATTCCCCCCTGCTGAGAGTCTGTGTGCTACCAGCCCAGCAGAACCCTTCAAGTTCGCCCGACAGCTCCTCAAAGGCCCGAACCACTGTCAGGGTAGCTATCACTTTTCGATAAAWCTGGAACCCTCCTCCGCCCATCAGCAGGAGTCCAGTTATCAGAAATCCATATATGTATATATATAAATTTTTCACGTCTTCAATGGAAAGTGGTGCTAGCATATCAGATTCCAGCCCCAGGAGTCAGACAAATCCAGCAGCAACCGTTCCACCCATACAACAGCGTTCCCCTCATTCCAAGTGTGGAAAAAAATAGTGTCACTTGCATTCAGAGACCAGTTGACCAAATCCATAATTCCTTTAGTTTGGCATGGTAAGTGAAAAAAGAGCTTGAAGAAGCAAAAAGCAGTAAAGCAGGGAAGCTGGGGGGGGGGGACGTCCTGCCCCTCTGAAGGCCAAGCAGTGTTAGCAGCATTAGCAGTAGTAGCAGCGTTAGCCTTTGCTCTTGTCGCATGTTGATGATGTCATAATTGCCATATTCCACGCTGAAATATTTAAATGTAAACTATGACATTTAATTACAACATTTAAGGTTTAATTTGTACTTTTAGATTTACACATTTAGATTAATGAATTAATATTTACCTGTAATGAATGGGCTTTTTTGAGTTTCAAAATTTGTCACACACCAGAGAAGATTTAAACAGTTTATTTGAAAAGTGGAGCAGACTTGCGTTACAAGAATCCGGAGTCCTCCAAGCGAGCGGCGCTGTCGGGGGAATCCCTTGGATGACGTCACTTGACAGGGGNGTGGAACCGTTCGATAATCAGGCACTGATGCTGTGGAGGAGTGGAGCTTAAATACTGAGGGACACAGGTGAGTGAAATGAGTGTGATTGGGATTTCTGTGACGGGAGGGGCTGAGGCAATGAGCAGGGAGCAGGAAACTGGGTCAATGGCAGGCAGACAGAGACAGATTCATGACATTACCAATAACATTTAACATTCAAAATAGCTAAATGTAAGAACAGTGAGCTAAATAATAAAATATTAGATAAATTTTAACTAGGATTTAACTTTCAGAAATTGAGTTTAATAATGAAAATGTGTTAATGATATATATGTTTTTACATTTTTATACTTGGCGTCTCATGTTTTATAACAACCACGTTAAACTCACTGTTTGAGAAAAATAAAAATTATTAAATGAAATTTGTAGTAAAAAAAGTTAGTAGAATAATGATCTGTTTTTCATTTTTTAATATCTGTTTTYAAAGTGAAAAACAAATGACCAAAAAATACATGTGGACACGTTAAGGTCTGCATTTGACTAGCAAACACGCTTTGATAGTAAAGTTTGATGTCATTTATATGCCCACATAAAAATCAGCTAAATAATTCTGGTAAATACCTAAAGATCGAGTGTTTAGTGAAGGAAAGAATGCCACTTGTTGCATTGTGCCAAAGTTTTAAACAAAGATCTTAATCTGTTACATGTTGTGACTCACTCTAAGTCATACTACCACACCAATATCACCAATCTGCTCACAGTTTTTTTCTTTTGTATTTTGATCTGTTTCCTTGGTTTTAAGCTGCTAATTTGTTCTGAAGTCAAGCAGCTGAAGCAGGTTAAATTTCACTTTAATTATTCATGTGTTAGTTTGGATTTTGTTTTTGTGTTTTCAACAAATAAGCTATTAATAAAGGATTGTTTCCTAAATCAGACACAAACTGTCATTTTGTCAGTGTGAGTCATGATGTTTGAACAGAGAAATAAAAAGCTTCCACCCCTCGGGATTCAGCGTGTAGTCATTATAAGGCTTTTTTATTTTTTTATTTTTCTTTTAACCAATTTTTGCTTTATTTTCCATTGAACTATAATTAACCTTGTTTATTCACTGAACTCTTAAACTTACAATAATTAAAAGTTACTTTTAAAAGGAGTGGTTTAGAAAAGATGGGTATTTGTTTCTTTTCAGGCATTAAATAACTTTTTTCCCACCTTTTAGAGTAAAGCTTCCTGTTTATGTTGTCTGCTTGTCATCCTCTTCTTTTGTGTTGATGCCACTTTTTTCACCACTAAATGAAAGATATGACACTCTAATAAGAACTGTCCRCTCTTTATTGGCATTACAGAAGTTAACTTTCCTGTTTTTAGGTTCGATATTATATGAAWTTTTTTCTTATTATTTTTCAAGCTTTATTTCAAAACTTCATTATTGCTGCAACTATTGGGGTGATTAACTGTAAATKTTTATTGTGGAAAAAATGGAGCCATGACATTTGTTCAATTCCTTCCCAGCTCTGAATTGTCTCCGTCTGTCATAAATCCAAGGTACACGCCATACACCCAACAGTAAGTAAAGTAAACAACTAACGGGTAATTATAGTGGAGATAAAACACCCTGCTAGGCTTAAAACCAGTTAAAATATTCACAAATTGTCAGATCTATATTATAAGCATTAGTTAAAATTAAACATTCCCAAATCCTTTTATAGGATGTATTGCATTATCAAAGGCCAAGTTTGGAAACAGCATGGTCTCCTGTTCAGCAAAATGTTCTGAGACTAAATAACACATTATATAAWACAAGGCGACGCTTTAAGAAAATAAATCATTAAAAAACATTTAGTGAGATCAGGAAACTCTTCTTGAACCTGCTTGAACCAGCCACTTTCCACAGTCACCCGCCACAGCTGCAGCCACTTCTCTCATCAGCCTCAGTCTTTATTACCATCCAGCCTTCATTCAGTCAGTCGAGCATCATGTGTTCATGCGCCACAGYTCTCCCAGTCACCTCGAGTCTCTTTGTGTTTTTGTTGCCACGAAAGCGTTTTCTTTTTGTAAAAATAAAGTTTAATACATTTTTAAGCTCCTCCAGCCCATCTTCTTTTCCTGAGTCCAACCTCTTACAGCTGTGACAAGAATAAAAACTTGGAGATGGTGCAGTTTCTTGGTAAGAAGACATGTTTTAAGTCTTCCATAGACTTTTGAGACATCAGAAAATTATGCACAGAAACATTGTATTATGCGTCACGTGAGCTAAATTTGATGAAACAAAAGTTYATGGTGATGAAAGGATGGATCGATAAACAGAGGCCTCATCCTCAGCAGTGAGGCCTTTGGAATAAGAAATGTACCTGTTTCCTTTAAATTCATCTTTAACAGGAATGTTGCGTTTTAAAGAGG
Source organism: Austrofundulus limnaeus (assembly GCF_001266775.1). Classification (NCBI taxonomy): domain Eukaryota; kingdom Metazoa; phylum Chordata; class Actinopteri; order Cyprinodontiformes; family Rivulidae; genus Austrofundulus; species Austrofundulus limnaeus. The sequence goes on from NW_013952625.1 coordinate 593,571, forward strand.
ATTGCATCGCCATCACGTATGAATCAGTCCGCCCTGGTCAGGAACAAGTACGGCTGCTTTGCAGTGGCACTCATCAGTTCATTGAGCTGTGAGCAGCTTGGCCACACACCAACAGATCTTCTGGACCATCTGTGTGAAGAATCTCTGACGCTGCATGAAAACAAACTCAGGAATCTTTGCCTTCTCTYTGATGTTTCACCACTCAGAGAGGTAAGTGTGGATGAGCACACTCCTCACTGACCTCCTAAAAAAAMCCAATAAAATCCCTTCACAAATGAAAACGCAAACAACTTCATCGTAAAGTGAAAGCTGACAGATCTTTAACTCGGCCGCCTGGCTCCAGCATCAATAATGTTGGCAGGACGGACTAAATTACACTTTGATTGCTTTTGTGTTGCCGCTAATTTGTCAGGGAAGGTTCAGGTTAAAAGGATCGTTAATTGACTCCTGAGCATAAATAAAGTCTATGATGAGGGCCACGAAGAGCCACAATGATTCACAGTTATTAAAAAGWACATCAGCAGCCATGAAAGAAGGAGAAATCAGCACAACCACAGCAAATATGAAAGATTCATTTTCACCTCAGACATAGATCATTTCAATCTGTCTCTTTATTTAATATTATTACAGTCAAGATCTATTATTCCTCATGTTTGTGTTTGATCTGAGTAGCTGTGGCAGCTATATCAAGTCGGGTTAATCAGTTGTAGATGTACATCAAATTTTTACCTTCTGAGACAAGAACAATAAAACTGTGCTGTCAAATACTTAAAAACCAAATATGTCAAGGCTTGTTGTCGTTTAACTGCCGAAGAATAAAAAACAGGGATAGACTACAAAACAAAAAAAAAAAAAAAAAAAACAGAATAGTTGAATCTCTTATTACTTTCTCAGAATCAATGACTGTATAAAAAATAAACTCATTCGTAGCAAGGTCTTTGGGCCAGAAAGAACAGACAACAACAAATGAAAAGCTGCACTCAAAAATCTTCCAAAGAGGTTTTATAAATGTTTTTTTTTTGCAAGTTTGCCATCATCCTCACTGTGATACGAGTAAAGGTTGGGTGGTGCAAAAATTATTACTTGTGTTTTTTGCCCATTTCAGCAACAGTGATTATTTAAAATCAGCACAGCATGGGCTTTCAAGAACATTGTTGCTTTACGTTAGACGAGAAAATAAGGGAGTCATCAGCATATCAATGTARCCACCTCAGTGTTGTTTGAATGGGCTGAAACAATGAGCGAGGTTGAAGCCAACCCACCCCTAATGCTCCTTTTGTGCCTCAAAGAGAGGTAGTAACAGAGACAAAAYGGTCCACATGTAAAATGGTAACGTTGACGTTATGGTCTGTGTTGCCTCGTCTCAACATAAAGCAAATTTATTACTGAGGGGGATGATTGATGATGACGCAAAAAAAGAGTTGATTCATCTTGWTTTGAAAATATTACGAGGGAGACGTCTGCCACACATTTAACGCCTCTCGCCTTAAGCCAACACAGCTCATTTCTGCTCTATGACTCTTTTGTCCAAGTTCAAGAAYCTTTATTATCCCCAGGGGCAATAAATTAGTTTCACAGTCTGTAGACAAATAAAACATTCATACCAGACAAGACATAAAAACACTAAAGTAACATCAGTGTTCGCTAATAAGCTTGACTGTTGCAGGGATAAATGAGTGAATTAGTACTATATCTGGGCAACAGATTCCTGTGTCCAGACGGAAGCAACCTGAGCTCACTATGGAGTGGGTGATCTAGTCATTTTCACTGACCTCACCTTTTCTGGGTCAGTGAGGTTCTGTAGGGCTATGCCAGCAATCCTGCTGCTCATCCTGACAATCCCCAAAAGTTTGCTCCTGCTCTTACTTGAWGAAACTCCAAACCAACAGATGAAGGTAAAAGTTAAACAAGGTTCAATTAAACATTCTCACACAAGTAGGAACCACAGTAAAACCACAGATGCATTCTCCGATGGCATGAGCATCAAAAGTCAGTTGGTCATAAAGAAAAGTTCCCAGATATTTACTGTATACTGATGCACCATCTTAAAAACTTCACCATTAATTACCACAGGAGCAGCAACTGTCCACATGTCCAMTAAGCAAACTGAAGTGGGTCCAAATGTTTTTTTCATTAGTAAAGAACCTCCATAACAAGTTCAAATGATTTCATTACGAATGAAGATTAACTGGCAATGCTCGCTTCATTTCTGAAAGCTCAAGTCTGTGTGGGACATGGGCAGACACAGCATAAAGGCAGACCGGTCTGTGCAGTCTATTTCGTGGAACTATTTTATGAAAGAGCTGAATAAATCACATTTATGTAAAACTGAAACAAATGGGAGCCAAGAATGGAGCCGAAAGGGATTCCATAGAGTCAGAGAGAAAAGCTTTAATCTGTTAAATTCTTAGAGTTTGACCTTTCAAATTTACAATACAGGGCCATGATCCATTACATCAAAAGCTGCACTAAGATATAAATGAATAAAATAGCTGAATCCACTACATTTGTTATCATTGACAGAGCATCTAAAGCTTTTTAAAGCAATATTCATCTTTTCAAGTGTTAGATACATCAAGGCCCCCGTGTGACAAATGTTATTAAAAACAAAGTCTCCAAAGAAACTTTATAAGAACACGGTTTCTTCTGCAGCACCGCTACATTTAGGCTGAACTCCAGCCTCGTGTCGTTCAGGGCTTTCCTGCAAAGAATGGAGAAACGGGCTGATGAGAAACTCCTTGACAACAAATTTATTCCACTTGCCTGCAGGGCTGATAAGCGGGACACTCTGGGCTGATTATTATTTGATTAAGCCTGTTATGAATCATCAAACATTGTGCACAGACTGCATTCCACTTTCTTTAAATCTAATTAAAATCAAATCCGTTGCTGGGATCAGACGTTACGAAATACCTCCTTTTCACCCTAGTTTTACTTAGTTCTTCTGTTGCATGTGTGCATTTTTCTAATTAACATTTTGGATACTCTGGTTGCACTGCGTTGTGTAATATGGGGTCCTTGTGAGGCACAAACTTTAAAAAAAATTAAATCCCTGCCCTTTGTGAGGCTACGAAAGGTGCTTCAAAGCCTCGGCTCTTTGTTTGCATCACTAAAGGCAGATTCTCTAATTGAAAGAGACGAGCAGAACAAAGGACAGGTAGAGAGTGTCAGAAGAAGCTCCAGTTCCTCCTCTCCTTCAGCCAATCAAGTGCAGGATAAATGTCAAGTCCCGTAAAGGCCAAGCTCAGAAATAAAAGATTGCTTTTGACTCGCGGAAATGTCAGCGAATACTTCTATCATTTTGAACAGAAACCCTTCAGCGAAACTCACTTAGATCAGACGCTTAAATACAACTTTGCATAAACTAGATGTGGCAAAAGTCGATTTTTTTTTCACATCTTAAAATAAAATGAAACAACTTCAAGTGAATTATTTTCACAAAACAGGATTTTTGTTCAGATTTTTTTGGGCATATCAGAAGAGGTGATTCTTTTTTATTTTACCACCATGTCAAACTCAGATTTGCTGGTGTATCTGTTCCTTTCCTGTCACTGTCTGGGTGCCACAGATTCAGTTTCAAGGGTGTCTGTTCCCTTCAGGACTTCACTCCAAATCCTCCCTGAAATAAACAGCAGTTAGATACAGTAGGTGCTTTAAGCCTCAGAGATATTTTTCACTCTCTTACATAAAGAACAAGCTTCCATCTGCTGTTTACGAGCTAAAGTCACTCAAAATAAATAAATAAATAAATAAATAAATAAATAAATAAATAAATAAATAAATAAATAACTTTTATACCCTCATGGAGGGATACGTGTTAGCCTTAAAATGTTATTTTCTATTCTACTAAAAGTTTGTTTGTGACACGTGAAAACATCTCCGAGCTAATATAGCTCAAGCGCTAACGTCAAATATCGCCCTATTAGCTTGGGAGCTTGCGCGAAGGCTAAAAGGCTAATGCTGATTTTCTCCTTTCATGAAGCAACTGAATGTCAGACATTGCCAAAATTAACGTTCAACCTGGTTAGAGTGCACACTGATAAGCGTCATCATCATCTACCCAGAATGTTTTGTGGTGTAAATAAAATGGCAACGTCCATGTGACAATATTTTTTTTCAATTTATAAAAACTAAACAGCCCACACTATTTTCTTCGTTGAAGTAAATGTTTATTAAATGATGTCTAATGTTACAACTAACTGGAGTTCCTTTTAAGATTATGTAAAAATACATGAATTAATTTCTCAGTTGTTCGTTTGTGCACAAAAACAGTCAGATTCAGTAATAATGCTCAGGTTTTTGGCTGCTTAAGCTAAACACAAACATATTGAGGCTGAACGGTCTGGCTCTCTGAAGTCTCTTGTCCTGACTCTGCTGGTTTTCTCAAAGATTCCAGAGAGATGAGTTGGTATTAGAAATGGGTCAAAGGTCCAAGTATTTCACAACGGAGGTAAAATTCTTTCCATAGTTTGAAACCTGGTGAACATTTCTTTTCCCCCAGTGAGCACAACAAAGAGCACACGTAGACAAAGTGCAACAAAAGCTATTTATGACCCTTTCTGTTCTCAATCTGCAAGTTTAACAATAAATGAAAGTAAAAGTTAAAAAGAACAAATTTAAAATTGTTTCTCTTTGTCAATTAAGTGAAAGCTCTGTGCATCATAGTGTGCGAGTGAGGACCACTCAGGATATTTTCTTTTGTCAGGCAGCACTGGGGTAGAAGCAATCCACACTGGCAAGAAGAAAGCTAATATTGAAAACACTCTAAAACATCTGGATTGCACCATGTTTCATGCACAGATTTTCTCCAGGTATTCCAGTTTTCTCTCACAATCCAAAACCACGCAAATTACTACTTTAAAGTTAGTGTTTCACCACTTTGCAACTGTTGGTGATTAACTGGAGACACAAAAATGTGGAAAAAAAATGCACAACACGTACAAACTCTTGGCAAACTTTAGACAAAATTTTGAGGTTTACGTCATTGACAAAAAATACACAGCTCCAGATTTACAGACATTAAATTGAGAAGGACTCCAGATCCTCATGACAATTTTTCAAAATTCAAAATTCCAGGGACACTTGAGCAAGGCCCTGAGGGATCTCCTTGAAATACTTTTTGTTAGGATCCCAGTGTTTTTGTTATGATTCTGCTTTTTTTTATTAGTCCTCTGCCTTGTTTTTATGTTTCTGTATATTCACATCTTTATTGTTCTTTTTGTTTCCTGCACTGTTTCATCATTTATCCTCTATCAGCCTCTCAGAATTCTTCCAGTTAATCAGCCACTCTCACCTGTTGCACCTCCCCAATCAGCTCAGCTGCGTCCAATATCTCAACAGCCTCTGCTCTACATACTGTATTTGGTAGAGATGGGACAAAGGGCTTTTTGAAGGGATCTGGATCTTGTCAGGCAGAACCCCCTTCCCCTTTTCTCCTTGAGCTGCTGTACTCTACCTCTCTGCCTGATTTTTATGAAAAAGTGGAGGAGTGATTGTCTCTGTGGTTAAGGAGGAAATGTAAAGATATGAGAAGTAAAAAGATATAAAACTAGAAATGGACCTTTACTGCCCACATCTCAATTCCTATAGTTTGTTTGAAGGAGTTGTTAAAATGACTTAAATCGTTCGCAAACATCACATCTTGATTCGTTCGTTTAATGCTGACCTGTCCAGGACATACCTCACTCATTACCCTTTGACAAATTAGACACCAGCTCTCTGTGACCCTGAACTGGACGGAGCAGGAAAAGACAAAAGATGAGCAGATGTATCTCCTCAGTCTTTTAATTTGCAGAAACCAATAAAAACAGCAGACATCTATCATCCGTCTACATTTATGTTTTTTCGAAGGCCCATGCTCGGCAAAGGATAGCCTTCTCCCTGATGGTTTCCCAGCCCAAAGTAGGATGGACCGTATTGATCCTATGCTCTTCCTCAACCCATTAACAATCCACCACCACAGCCAGGAAGCTTGTGGTTATCAGGTTTCTCCTTTTTATAAGCAGATCAGAAAACAGCTACCAAACTTTGCCATTACACCAGAGTGATCTGTGGGTCAGAGTGTGCCCTTCTGACACTCCCACAGCTATACTTTTCAACACACCTGCATTGTGTTATTCGCTTATTACTGGCTTCAGAGCAGAGTAAGTGATGCCTGTATGCCTGCAGCCTGGTGTTTTAATTATGCTTGTAAGCCTGATAATTACTTTATAATGATGTTGCCTTCTGTTTGCCTTCATTTGGAGCCATATTTCCCTGAACAGGCACTGTTCATAGTGTGGACTATTATCCCGTCAAGAGCAACCAAACCAAAAAACCCAAAGACTGACCCACTGTTTTTTGAAATCATATTCTTGCAGGAGTTTTTGTCTTTTAAATGAAAAGCAAAGTCTGTGCAAGAATAAGCTCTGAAAAATGCTGCAAGAGGAAGTTTTGTCTTGAAGATGCAGGTTTGAGTCCAGCATGATTGTAACTTTTGTGTTCTTTTTCTACGAATTTAGGCAGAAGTCTAAAATAATAAAATAGTACAGACAGGATTATTGGTATATAGGGGTGTCCCAATACCATTTTCCCTCAAAACAAGTATAAGTACTTGTTCGGTTTTTTAACCTAGGAACTCAAAGAAACCACAACAAGCCCGGCCGAACATTAATCAATGACACCAGAGACCAGTAAGATTTATAGATTCACTTTGCAAAGAGGAGAAGTTCAGTGATCAGAGAAATTCTGACCTCTGGGGGCGTGAACAGTCGTTTTATTCAGACACGTAAGAATGAAGAATGTTAACAACAAATCAGAAATCAGTTATGTGGTTTGTCATAGGCATAGGGACCAATCAAAACACTTGTTGCTGGGGTTTAATATGTGAATAATAGTAAAAAACAACACAGACTTGTTTTGTCTTACCAGCTCTGCTTAAAACACTCTGTGGACACGCCATGATGAATAATAATTTGTCACGTACCTCAAGACTTTATTTGAAACACCTTAAGAAGTTTAATAAATCCAATAAAACTCTATCAGTACTTCAGTTTGGGTATTGCCAATACAGAGTACTTAAACTAGTGTTGGGATAAATGGATCTTTGAAGGATTTGGATCTAGAGGAGCTGTTTGTTTCATAGATGGATCAATCGACTGGGGTGTTATCCTCAGTAATGAGGGCATTGCTTCGGTCAGTCGTGGTGAAGACGAAGCTGAATCAAAAGTCAAAGCTCTCGCTTTACTGGTTTGTCTAAATTCCAACCCTCACCTGTGTTCATGAGGCGTGGACAGGAAAAGAACGAGAGTGACCGGGCTCAGCTTTAGAGACGGGGTGAGGGGCTCCATCAGTAGAGACACTGCTCCTCTGCATCAAAAGGAGTCAGTTGAGGTGATTTATGTGATTAGGATGCCTCCTGGGTGCCTCCCTTTAGAGGTGTTCCAGGCTTGTCCCACCAGTAGGAGATCCAGGAGATGACCAAGGACTTGCTGGAAAGATTATACTGTATATCCTCTCTGGCCCCCAGGATGAGCTGGGAAGTGTTTCTGGGGAGAAGGAGGTCTGTTTTTCTTCTCTTGGACCTGTTGCCTCTGCGACCCGACTGCAGATAAATGGCAAAAAATGGAGATGAAATTTATTTTTTTTAGAACAGGGGTGTCCRGTCCTTGTCCTCGAGGGCTGCTCTCCTGGCCCTTTTACTGGTTTCTCTGTTCCAGCACACTTGATTTGAATGAATGGGTAATTAACAGGCTTCTGTAGAACTTGAAGAGGTAATTCAGTCACTGAATCAGGTGATCAGAATTCGACAGCCCTGCTCTCAAATCAGTGGTAGACTTTCACCCAATAATTACTTTCAGAGAAGTTTATTACCAATTTCAACTTTCCTGAAATCTCTTCCTGCTCATTGATTAAAGGGTTAAACAATATTTTGACGTGAGGGTTCTCTGTCAAAGTTCCGAGTCAGAAAAAATTATGTCACAGTCCCTGGGCATCCCATAATAATCCTCCCTGCATGATTCATTTATAGTCACTTTCCATGTTTCCACACTGACAGCAAAACTGCCAAAAAAACCAACTTCAACACAACCTCTGTGTGTGTTTGCCTTTCAGCTGCTGACTCACTCTGCAGCTCCACAAACTATGCGGTCATTTAGCTCTTCTGCGTGAACAAACAATCAGCTATTTAATGATTTTACMTGAAKCTGAGGGCTTTTTTTTCCCTCTCCCCAAAATGAACATGRCAGGTGATAATCAGGAAGTGTTACCTGTGTCGGCTGAAAGCTGCTCAGGTCGTGTCGATAAGTATTGAGCAGCTGAGTGGTCTTTTCATCTGATGTTGGAGCTGCAGAAACATTTATTATCTGTTCAACAGAGTGAGTCACTGGAWCATGGAGCTGGATCAATGTGGGCTGTTTACACTGACAGGAGGAAAACACAGCCATACATTGATCCTTATGTAATAATCTATTATCTTCTGCGGGTCAAACACAGAGAACTCTTCTGGGATGAATCCACCATGACAGATGCTCACCAACACTATAATTATCACCCGCCATCGAAAGGCCCTTTTAGCCTGTATGTGTTTGTCTATTAACAAAAAAATCTCATGAACCGCTCGATGCATTTTTTGCTCAACTTTTCCCAAACTAATCACTGGATGATCAACTTCAGCTGATTAACTTTTGGAGACAACCCAATTCAGGATGAATGACATTCCCAACCTTTTCTTGCAAACACAAAAGAGGGTATAACTCAGTCAATTTTACAGATATTGAACTAGAATTTGGGGTGGTAGTAACCGAGACGCATCCCCAACACGTACTTTAAAAGTGATACAAACTGAGTGAGATCTGTGCTTAAAATGTTGCCATTACTCAATGGAGACAAGTCTGTTTTGTCTGTTAGCAAAATCTGTCCTGAACCACTGGACGAATTTTAATGAAACTCTCAGAAAGGGATCTTTAGAGGATTATTTACAGCTGGTTCACTTTTCGTAGTTAATCTAATCCAAGATGGCTGCCACAGCTAAATGACTTTAGGAAACACAAGAATGGCTACAATTCTACAATTTTACAGAAATTGAGCTAAAATTTGACAAGGTGGCAGCTGTAAGTCATCCACAACACATAAACTCAAACTGATCACACAAGTTCATTTGAAAATTTTCCAACAAACGGTTGTAATTTTTTTTCGCTCTCGGAGGAGTATGATGCTTTTTCTTTTTCTCCTGCCCTTCCTTATCTTTCCCTGCTTTGCTACTTGGAGCCTTCTCTACGTTTTCATCTGAAACCAGAAATTATAGATATTTTTAATTTTTATGAATTTGGTTAGCTGGTCTCAATAGATTTTTTGGATCAAAGTTTTTTCTTCCATGGGAGGACATGTCAAAGGTGGGACCTCTGCTCTTCTCTGTTCTGGATAATTTGGATTCCGATCACTGGATTCTACAGATTGGCTTGGTGGTCTCCTGGTGTTCTACAAAACAGTGTCGGTGGCTTTTCATTTCCTGGCTGCCTGACCAATATGAAGGATTGCCGTTCTATCAGCACTCGAGCGAGCTGGACTCGGTCTGCAAGCGGTTCTGCTGAGGGTTGCAGGCCGGCTGTGGCTCTTGGACTTTGCTGGCYMGATGGAATTGATCTTAGAGAATCTGATAGCATGGCTCGGCAGAATTGTCCACACTATTTGTCTGATTGGATTCGCCACCTTGAGATGTACCAGCAGAACATTAAAGCAGATGTTATTGTATGTTTGGCTCTTCTGTTCCCAAAACAACCGATTACAGAATCTGCCTCTCCTACATGGCCTTGAGCTGTTGACTAAATTCTTCCTGGATGTTTACGTCAACTGACACACACACACACACACACACACACACACACACACCCGTCTGTGATTTGGTTCCTGAAGCAAGCTGAGGGCCACACAGAAAGAACACACCATCTATATTCTGAACTATGGCTGTGCTGGTTTTGGGGACTCGATTCTTCCGGCTCATTCATCACACAAGTGCATACAAAACTCATAACTTCAGATACACGCCCCTCTAAACTCACTTACTCCTCTGGCTAATAAATGTGCTCTGTGCAGAGTATTTTTTATAAACACCATTGTGTGTCACATTTGTTGATATAAAATGTTTTTTTGTATTGTTTTTGTAATGGATCTAATACTTTTATGTTTAAGCAACTAATTCATGACATCCTTTAATGATCTAGGTTTTCATGACATGCTGTTCATC
>NW_013952625.1:605562-606873 GCF_001266775.1 Austrofundulus limnaeus
TCTTTTTGGTTTTTTTCCCCCCATCTTCCCTTGTGTGGTTTTTAGTTTTCTGTTAGGGGTTGCGCCTCCTCATGGTATCTTCATGAAGATGATCCTTGCTTTGTGCTGGGGTCAGTGGCTGCATGACCCAGAGCACCTGTTCTCCTATGTTTGTTATGTTCTGTCTTCTTCTAAATGGGTGTTCTGAACTGTAATTTCATTGTGCTCTGCACAATGACAATAAAGGTCTAATCTAATCTAATCTAATCTAATATTTTACTATAAAATAATGTGTTCAACTCTCAGATTAGAAAGAGTTCATTGAAAGAGTACTAGGCCTTTAAAAACATTTTGTATTAACACCTAATCAGAATTGAATGCCTGTCTTTTCTGCTACATGTTGTTATTTGCCATCATCACACCTACTTCAAACTGAACTACCAATTAACCTGAACCAACGAGCCTCATTGAAACAATCATTCATAAGAGCATTCATTACAGAAGGGAAAAGGTGTTGAGTCGATGCGTAGGTCTGTTCTGTAAATCTGTTGGATGCTCCACGCTGCGACAACTCCCACTCATCCTCTTGTCTGGAAGTGAGGGGGAAACAGGAGCAGGTTGATTTCAGAGGCTTTAGCTTGGTCAAAACTGGGATTTTAAATAACAGAACACTCATTTAATTATTTCTTTAAAGACATAGTTAAGTAGAAAACAATTAATGCCTTACTTGTTGTAGATAGCTCTTTGAACCACCTCAGTTCGGAGAAAATGGTTTAATTCTGATTAGACTGAGAAGCAATCAGTGAGTCCAAGACGGGCTTAGACCAAAGAGGATTGCTGCTGTCTTAATGTAACTCGAAACTCAAACAGAATGTTATTTTTATTTTTAAGTCGGTTTCACGGTTTTAGCAGAAACATTAATACATTCCTGCTGGAAATACCTGAAGTATTGATGCTAATACCACAGAATGTATAAAAATACAATTATTTGAAATAAAAGCAGAAATGTTTCATGATTGAAGAAAGACTTTTATCACATACAGAAATAGTATTAAATACTATTAAAAATAAAAGTAAGAATCAAAGCCATTTTCAATTTTTAATTTTCCCACCTTCCAACTGGAAATTCCCACTGGAGGGGCGTTTCTGTTTAAAKTTACATCTTGTAAGTGGTACACTCCCACTTGCCAGTAAAACCAGGCTGCAGGAAAAGTAGCAAATGAAAATGTGGCAAACTGGAGATTTTACTTTAGTACCATAGACATGAATATAGATCACTAGACTGAGCCCCGTGCATACCGTCCACTGGTAGTGTCTGTGACAGCATGGAGG
>NW_013952625.1:608198-612443 GCF_001266775.1 Austrofundulus limnaeus
TAATAATAATAATAATAATAATTGGGTTAATATTATTATTAATAGTTTTTATGATTTCTACATCGTCAGTCCTTTTTTTCTGCTCTGTTGTCAACATGTACAGTAATGGGAAATCACTCTTGACCGTTTTGCGTTAGCCGTTAGCTTCACCAGTTGATCACATGGTCACGTRGTTTCTGAGCACTCCAGCTGTTCTATATAAACTCCTTGATTAGAACTCTTTGCACCTCTACCTAGTGGTGGGATGCCATCATTTCACAGGTAAAATAACCAACATGCATTCTGGGAGATGCAGTTTGTGGTYAATGCTAGCTTTGAAGCCGATTATTTTAAGATAGTAATACATATTTGATGCTCTTGTGTGCCACAGTTGGCCCATGGGGCTCAAGTTTGACACAGGTTAATGTATTTTATTGGCAATAGATCAGAGGATACAAACCGACAGTCTGAGATTCTGGCACAAATCATTACATCATCACCAGAGTCCCTTTTATTGATTATTCAGAGAGAGAACAAACATKTTGCTGAGCAGTGGCTCTCCAGTTTCTCACAGCCCACATTGCAGAAAACCTTGTGACTCATTTCCAAAATGTCACGGCCTTCTGGGTGAGTGGCCAGAGTCTCATCTGGCTTTGCCTCCAAGAGCTAATCCAGGTCCACACTCCTGGTCCACACAGATGTGCTGGTACCCAGAAGGCATTAAGCTGAAGAATTCACCTGTCAGAGGCAACCCCTGAACTCCAGAGGATTAATCCAAAAACTATATGATTGGACTTCRTTACTACCAGGTAGTAATCAGATAAAAGTCTGTTCATAGCTGATGTCTCTTACAGCACCAACACATGACAGGTCCTTTCATAACAGTCCTGTATCAGTGTCACATATAATGTAAACCTCTGCTCTGACTGGGCTCCTAATGGTTCTGCTGACCAGTTTTATTCACCTCAACATCAGACAGCACATTTCACTGTCCAGCAACCTTTAAAGCCTAAAAGACACTTAGAGGCACTTTCTGTAYTTTGTTGCAGAACAGGATCGACACATTTTGTTTTTCTGAGACACTTYGCCTGCCTTGCCTGCTGGTGGTGGCCAAAGGGCCCGATGGCGCCRGTACATGTCAGCCCCGCCTCTGTCAGTGGGCTCCAGGGCCGCTGTGGCTACAGTACCATCAGTGTGTGAATGTGAGAATGAATGGGTGAATGATTGAAGACTTGGGACTTGACAAAGTGCTGTATAAGTTCAAGCCATTTACCATTTAAATGGGACTCATGTGATGATGATGTAATAATTGTGTCGTCTGGTCTGGGGACGATACGATGTATTAAATCACGAGTGTCAAACTCTAGGCCGTAGCCCGCGAGAGCTTCAAAGATGCATTAATATCTTTAAAAAAGCGGATGCTGCTTTAAAGCAATCATTGATGCAAAACTACAACTCCCATAATGCATGTTGATTATCTCACCCGCAAAACGACAGACCCTAACCACAAGGTGGAGGTGCACAGCGTTGAAAAGTAGATCAAAATTTGCTGTAAAATTTCGATTTCACTGCATTTTCGCTGGCTACATTTGCTGCAAACTGGGAAAWGTGAATTTCCCACTTAGAAGTCATAAATTTAAACTGGAAGATCCCTCCAGTGGGAATTCCTTGTTGAACAGTGGGAGAGTTCAGAATTCAAGATGGCAACCACTCACCACAACTCAGTGAGTAAAACTTTCTTACTTTCACTTGTAATAGTATTTCTGTATTTATTTCACAATTAGTCAGTTGTGCATGTAGTACTTTTCAGTGTTCCTATGCAGGAAATACCACGTAGAGCTCAGTTGTGCTTTGTTAGGGACAGACGAGAAGAGGAAAGTGATGTTTTGTGTTTAGTCAAAGTTAAACTGGCTCTTTGAGGGCCACCACAACGCTCATGTGGCCCTCAGTGGAAACTCTCCAGTCAAACTCACCTGATTCTTCTTGTCTCTCACCAGGTGTGTCGTTGTCCCTTGTCAACCAGTCTGGTTTGTTTATTCATGCTTTCCCCACAGACGTCCTTGTAAGTATTTTACTTTTATTCAAAAATCAGTTTCCCTTTGAACCTTCAGGTTTTTTGAGTTCTGTTTTTGCATCCTTGGTTGAATACCTCACAAATCTGATATTAATTTGTAATTTTTTTTAGACTTTCCCATCCATTCTGCAGTTTCCGTTTGAACAGATAACTGTAGATCAATATTAGGTAACTGCCTATATGTCACACTGACCACCCATAATGTTGGACTATATTCTGAAATCTTACTGAAACTACATTACTATATAAACTGAAATGCTCGGAGCATCCTACYTAACTGAGCAGCTGTAGTTCTCTGAGAATGACGGCTGCATAGATAAAGATTAAGGCCTTTCCTCCTCACATGCCTTGTGGGCAGTGGCTGCGAGAGCCTCTCTSTGTGTTTTTGTCAAACATTAAGGGGCAATAATCGAGTTGGGCTGAACAAGGCCAACGACCAGAACAAAAAGGTCAGCGGCTCCAGATTATTGGGTTGGTGTTTGGAAATGCTGCTGAAACCCTGCAGGCTTTGACCATTTGCAACAAATCACTTCCGACAGATAAACAAATCAGCTGCTATTTGTGGACGGCGYTCACTTAGAAACTGCATGGTTGTGAGCGTCAGGGCGTTGGGGAGCAAAGCAGCCGTAGCACCAAGCTCTGTCAGCTTTTTCAAACTTTAACCCAAACCCAGCAAAGTCAACTGAAATAAATGAATAAACTCAGTAWATAAAACAGCATATCGTTCAAATCTACCTTTAAGTTAAAGTTTTCTTACTTAAATGTCCTTGCTGGCTGCCATAGCCCTGGGAAATCCTTTTGTGTGTGTAGTTCTGCTAATCAGCTGACAGTGAAACTTTTTTTTTGTTTAATGGATTAGCTTTTACACTAACTTTGRAAACCTTTAGCGCAGAGGTTCTCAAACTGGGGTCCCAGGACCCCCCCAGGGGTCCAAGAGAGGTGTCTTGGGGGTCGTCGGAAAATTTCACTTAATTGTTAATTTGCCTTTTATTTTTAAAAATGCACAGAGAATAATGAACAATAATAAACTTAATAAAAAATATATTCCCATGACATTTAGGGGTTGAAATGACGATAAACTATCTTTTAAAATAGCATGGGGTTTATGAGGGRGTCCATGGAATTTGTTTTCGCCCTTGTAAGGGGTCCCCAGACCCAAATGGCTTGAGAACCTTTTCTGCTTATTATTTTGAAGCTTCTAAGTTGGGGAATTTGAAAATAATTATGCTTCAATGTAAAAAAAAATCCTCATTAGATTGTTACAAAGTTGGAGTTTTGGCCTATAGCTGCACCCAACAAACTTTCTTTAGAAATGTTCCAGTTTGCCTCATTAACCAGATGAAAAAGGGTCAGAAAAAAGAKGCAGCATCAGTGACTGAACACATAACAAGTCTCACAGAGTTCCTTCTGTCTGAGCTGCCAGTAATAGAGCTAATTTTTATAAAGAAATATTAAAGCACTTTAGGGCCGACATTGCCTCTCTGGCCTGAATGTGTTATTCCCCCCCCCCCCCCCCCTCTATATGCTCTTACATAATTGATGATATTTAGTCTTTATTTCCTCTGAGTCCTGTGAAGGCAGAACCAATGCGAGTCATGAGGTGCAAAAAGCAGAGAGGGGGGAATGACCTTGCATGAATAATTAAGACCCACTGAGTTATTTGAATTTGTTTTCTGACATGCGAGTGCGAAACTGACAAAGCAGAGCAGATTTGAAATCGGCCATTATTTATTCAGCGGATGTAATTTTCGGGCGTTTCAGATAATTGAACGGAACAGCGTTGTTCTTTGAACCTAGCGTGCTCATCAATCTAAAATCAGTGACCTGTCATTTAGCTTTGTGAAGATGCCAGTTAAACACCTCATTCAGAGCGTGCTGCAATTATAAAACCCAGCTCTGAAGTCACGTCAGGCAGAGCTGTAATTGGTTGTCTTAGAAAATTAATGTTAGCTTTAAGCGTGTTGTTTTGTGACATCGACACAAGCAGCTGAAGATTGTTTCATCTTAACAAACTCATAGTTGAGCTCTACAGCTGGTGTTTAAACATTTATGTTGTAGTTATTAGAAGGAAAAATACAAACACCRCTGTGCTTAATCCTTATATTTTTCTATAGAGCTGAACTTTGTGATCCTGTTAAAGGCACAGTGTGTAGGATTTTGTCAATTCTTTTAGCCGAAATTGAGATAATCAC
>NW_013952625.1:612591-616674 GCF_001266775.1 Austrofundulus limnaeus
GGGGATTAGTATACGCTTTGATCACAAGAATGTCTTGGAAGCCAATTGGCTTGTGGTTCCCAAACTGCAACCAATCACTGGCAAACGAGCAAATATTCTTCCTGCTTTGTGTTTTTCTTTAGTGTTTCTCAGACACTTGTACTCTGTTGACCTGTTCAAAATATTTTTTATTTTGGTAAATTTTTGAGTTGTTCCAGAAAATCCACCATAGTTCTCTGTATATTTCCTATACAGTTGATACAATATTTAAATGATTTTATTTTCACCAGAAATCATTAGAAAACTGCATGAATTTTGGACTGTATGCTTTTTGGCATCCAGTAGTGGGCACAAAAAGTTAGGTTCACTAACCACTAAACAAAATTAGCTCTGCAAACCCTAATCCACCAGATAGATTTAATTTTTTGTTGTTGAAGCTAACGCTAACTGCTAAGACGACTGTTGTCAGYCTGTCACATCTTCGTCTCCTTCCAGTTAAAGATTGGTGAGACTGACACAAACTTGTTTTTAGTTTTCTATTCATTTCATTTGAAGTTTGGTAGGATCATTTGTAACAAGTCAGGCAATCTAAACGAGTTATAGCTCTGTAACTTGTGATATTTCCAGTTTAGGGGAGACCGGGGACAAAAGCAACAAGGGATGGTTGCAACACGTCCTTTTTCTCCAAACAGAAACAAGCTGACACTCACACTGTACATGCTCAGTTAGATGTCCCACCTTGCAAAGAAAAGGTAAGCAGATTCAAAAACTGCTCCAGGGTTTATTTGAAAAAACTGTTTTTGAGGAACCAAAGTATTTTTTTGCTCAGCTTTATTTTTGTTATACTGTTGTCACTGTTTTTGTGATCCAGCTCAAACTTATATGGTTTAAACAAGTGATAGGTTGACTTTTAACTAATATGGGTAGCATGTATCAAGATCAGCTTATTTAGGTACACATGAGGTTTTATCATGGCTGACAGGAAGGGGGGCAGTTGGAACAATTGTTTTAACTGTCCCCGTATAATAAATTCATATAAAAACAGAGCACATAAAGATGATATTATGTTGAAATTAAGTTTAAACTTAAAAAGGTATTGGGTATTCATGACAATTTTAAAGTTTAAAACTTATAAGTGTTTAAAATGCACTTTCTGCAGTTGCTGTTTTCAACAATGGTTTTAAAATCCCAGTTTCTTTCTATGTAAATGTTGCTTAATGTAGGCGTACAGTGACAATAGGCAAAACAAAAGTTAGTTGCCTCACAAATTGTTCTAAAAGTCTCAAAAAGTCAACTGTATTTTATATCAATTGGAGTCTATGACATCTGTATGTAAGGTCTACTCATCAAGGCAAAATCTATATTCATCATTTGATCAGAAGGAATAAATAAATAACAATGTAATATAATTATAACTTACAGTTTTTATGAATTAAGCAATAATATAATTATAAAAATAATAAAATTTTTATTTACAGTGAAATATATTGTTTTAATAATATGTTGCAACCACCCCCAAACAATGTTGCAACTGTCCCAGGCCTCAGGGTCAGTTGCAACATGTGACATTTCATTTTCAAATGCAAATTGTGAAGAATGTACATGCTTTAATCCTCTATAAATGGTTTTGACTATTAACAGACAGATGTAAGTTTATTGCATTAAAATTTGGTTTGTCTAATTCAAACMWTCTCTGAGTAACAGAGTCAAATGCAATAGTGTTGCAACTGTCCCCGGTCCCCCTACTCCTTTCAGAATAAAACCATTTCTTTGAGTTTGTATTTTTATACTGGACATACTGTTTGAAGTTATTCAAAAAAAAAACAGCAAATAATTTCTCTACCATATTATATATACATTTTTTGTATTTGCTATTGAAATATTGATATTTTTAAATTTATGTTAAATTTATCTCTTAGTTAAATTTATCTGCTAAAGATGCCTGATGCTACACACACGGTGTGTAACACGTCCGCTGCTTGTAGTTTTTGTTTAATTTGAGAGAAATGGGATAAAAATAGAAGTTTAACACTCGTGAATGTTTTAGTAACTTAAAATCAGAACCTAATTCAGTGGAAGATAATTAGTCCACTAACTTTTTCTGAAGTTAGTAAAAAAGCTTATTTGCTTAATAAGAAGCTAGTTCTGCTACTAGCGGATCAGCAGAACTGAGCCCACCACTGTTGGGATCCTTTAAAATGTCAGAATTATTCAGTTTTTACTGCTTGTTGTGTATTAAAAAGGAGGAAATCTCTAGATGCAGTTTGCTGAACAGATGGTGGACTTTGTAAAAGTGTGTGAGTGTTTGCAGTAAATATGTGAATTAAAAGAGATTAAAACGTTGATTCTTACCCCGTCTCAAAGCAGACCTCTCATACACAAGCTGTCAGTGGATTTGCATAAAGTTCATTAAAGTGCTGCCACTGTCTCTGTAGCATTAGCATAAATTTATTTGTACCATTATTTGACCACAGAGACACCTTCTCTGCTATCTCTGCTCTTTTAAAGCATCAAATGAGTTCTGGTGAAATCCTCCACTGCACCGAGTGATTCTTGTTCCAGGTCAGTGAAGGCAACACTCAGAGTGGATTTGACTGAATGCTGAGTCAAACTTGATACTTTCAGAGCAGCATCCTGAAAAATAATGTGAAACAAGAAGAATGTTTAATAATGATAATCCTTTTGTTTGGAGGCTTTTAAYGACAAGAATTAGCCTGGTGGCAAAAATAAAAAAAATTGTCCCCAAAGCTCAAAGTAATTAAAAAAGCTTCAAGAGGTGATCACGAGTCATGAGTCTTATAAGATTTTCACATCATTGTTTTATTTACAACTTTTCTTTTTGAAAACAGCAGAGCAGCACACACAGAAACCTGTGCCACTTTAAAAGTTTTAGCTTTAATTGTCTTAATATAAACGCACACATCAGTCCAGTCATTTCATCGTAAAACAGGGTTTTACAAAGACTTTAACCTTTTATATATATACACATGATAATGAAGTAAAATTACATCTAGCGCAAACAATCAATAAAAAAATAAGAACACAACACAAAACTGTTGACATAAACAAATAATTTACAAAAAATGTTTCACTGAACAGCAGACTTTATGCTTTGCACTCTAAAAATCCAAAACTGTACATTTAGTTTTAACTGGTTAAAAAACGTAGAAGTTCAGATCTATTGTAGGATTTGTAGAAAGGTTATGAACAATGAATATCTTACCTGTTGTAGCTCTTTGAATGACCTCAGTTTAACTCTCACAGAACTGATGAGCTGATGGCTAGTCAGAGCAAACCTAGTATCAAAGTATGGAGCTGCTGTGTTAAAAAGTTTATTGGTGGTTTTATAACAAACGATACCTTCTAAATCATTACACTACAATCATATTACACCTGCTGGAAGTGCCTCAGGCTGCACAGGAAGTGCTATACAGCTAGGTGCTGCTGCAGCTACTGGAGAACGTGCCAAACTCGATGTCCACTGTGACATTTTATGTAGCCTGTGAAAGGTTCAAAGATGTATTTAAGTTTGAAAAAAAGTTGCTTTAAAGCCAGCATTGACCATGAACTACATCTCCCATGATGCATGTTGATTATTTTGCTCACAAAATGACAGTCTCCCACCACTAGGTGGAGGTGCACAAAGTTCAAAAGTAGTCGGCCAAATTCGCAGCATAAAATCTCCGTTTCACTGAATTTTTGCTGGCTACTTTTGCTGTTAAGCAGTTGTACTGGGAAGTGGGAATTTCTCCCACTTCCAAGTTGTAAATTTAAACTGGAACACCGTTCCAGTGGGAACTCCTTGTCAAAAAGTGGGAAAGTTCAGAATTCAAGATGGCAGCTTCCCATCACAACTCATTGAGTAAAACTCTTACTTTTACTTTTAATATTTTCTCTGTAGCATTTTCCTGCATATAAATAATCATTTCTGATTAGATTTCACTTGTTCCTATGACAACGGCTCAAAAAAGGAAGAAAACCCCCACTTTAACTTCAGACTATTTCTAAAGACTTTTGCATGGAACTTCCTTTGTGGCTCGAATTAACATCTCCTACACAAACCCCCACCAGACGTCCTGACGCCTTACTGTTAATAGATAAGAA
>NW_013952625.1:619857-621549 GCF_001266775.1 Austrofundulus limnaeus
GTTTATTCACTTGTGATTGCAAACTCTGTCAGTTTTACCTGGTTCAACATGTCACCACTCATTACTCACCATAGTTGTGAATACATTTAATCTGTAAATAAATGGCCCGTGGAGAACGTGCCAACATAAGCTAATCTCATTTTTGTGTCTTGATAAAGTACTATTGGTTCTGATAAGGACAAGAACTCATCAAACAATTTTGGGTACATTTATTGTGAGACTGATTACATTAAGTTACAGGTTTTTGTCTCTTTCCTGGGTTAAATTTTGATCAAATTAAGAGCGTGGTGCCTCGAGGTCAGATAATTTGCTTATTTAAATAATTCACAAATTATCCATTTTAGAATATACCCAAAACCCCTACATCTCTGTATTATTTATTTCACATTTAGTTAGTTGTACACATAGTACTTTTCAGTGTTTATAAGAGGACGTGTTAAAACTGTTTCTATGAAGGAAATACCACAGAGCTCAGTTATTGTTTGTTAGCTGAATTTAGCCATAGCAATGAGACAAGGAACGTTTCCTGTTTAGTCATAGTTAAACTCAAAACAGTAGCTATGTTTACATGCACAAAATTTTTTAATCGGATTGAAATGTATTCGGATTACATAATCCRAATATACTGTTTACATGGACACAATCCGATCATGACAAGTRTTTACATGCACCGGACTTTTATTCAGAATCAAAGTCCAGACATGCACAGTGTTGTGAACTTTCAGCTCTACTTCCRTGTTACAACTGTAAACAAAGCTCTTTTGTGMGCTCAGGACGGACCCGTTTCAGTTTTAGAGAAATCGTTACTTCCCGGTTGAGCTGCAGATGAAGCAATACGTGTTTTTTTWATTTATTTTTTGCGAAGCAACGTCTGCTGTTTGTCTCCTTTTTCATCTGTTAAGAGAGCGAGGAGGAAAAGTTCTGCGCGGTGCAGCGCAGCTGGAGCACTGCTGTCCTGCCTCCTCTAAAGAGCAGACCCAGGTGGATGAAAGTCAGAAGACATGCGCACTCAGGTCAGTTTTCTACAATCAGAATAAGATGATCCGATTGTTTACATGCACGTCATTCCGATTATCAGTCGGCATAACCCATCCCTCTCATTCGGATTAAAAATTCATTCGGATCGAGCTCAATCGGATCAGAATAATCCAAACGGGCTGTTTACATGACGCATTTTAATTCCGAACGGCCGTTTAATCCGATTACTTATGTCCATGTAAACGTAGCTACTGAAGTTAMTTACACCTGGCCCTTTGAGGGCCACCATAATTCTCATGTGGCCCTTGTTGAAAATGAGTTTGACAATCTCCACATCACCACAGAATTCTGTTTGTATACCCGTGTGAAGTGAACTACCTAAACTAGTTATTAACTTGTCAGTGTGATCAGAATTAAACTCGTTTTCTCCAAACTGAGGTCATTCAACAACATCTAAAACAGGTAAGATATTGACTGTTCAGAACTCCACTTCAGAAGATCTGAACTATTCCTTAACTTTAAATGCAATAAAGAAAAAAAATTAATAAAAGTCAAATAAAGCAAACTTATATTACAGCAAAAAGACAATAAACATTGATTTTCATTTTGTTGACTGGCAGCTCTGAAAAACACTTTGGTTAAATGTCAGGAGCACAAAGTGAGGAAGAATTTAAAAGAGCACGCTTAACATTATTGTGCTGATTATATAAACAC
>NW_013952625.1:622658-625000 GCF_001266775.1 Austrofundulus limnaeus
AAATAAATCTTTCAGAGAGAGTCTTCTCAGTTTTACATCACTGGTGAAGATTAAATCAGACTCCAGGAGAATGTTTGAGGCAGAAAAGCAGATTTGCTACAATGGTAACTTTTTACATCTGCTCAGAGGACCAGACTCTRAATCCTGCAGCATTCTGGGTTAAACTGGATGACTATCACAGTAAATCTGAACACACTAAGCAATTTTGCAAATGTGGAATTACTAATCACTGAAGAAAATATAAAAAGTGGTAACTCTTCATGAGACTGAACTGATCCCTGCGTCTTCTGAGCTTTTTTATTTTTTTTGTTCTCCAAACGATGACTCAGCATGTCAGGCTCAGAGAGACGGACTGAGCTGAAGTGTTGACGCTGCTCATGGGGGTTATTTAGGCCTTTAATCAGCTCAGAACGCCTTCATGCCCCTTCATTTGACATAATGACATTTAATGATGYGCCTGAGCTCAGAGAAAGGACTGAAATGTCGCTCCTTTGTTCGGGAAGAGCTGCTTCGTGAGTTTCAGTGTGAGACAGAGGCAAGAGCAGAAGCCTGCTCTGTGAGGTTCAGCTGTGAAATCTGGATTAAGCCCCTCGGAGCTACGACTCCTACAGTTTGTCTGATGTAATTGGTTGGTGTTTTCCAAAAAAATAATTAAAAGAGAAACATCCTGATGAGCTGAACGGTTCAAAGGAGTCAGTGCGGCATCCCTTTCCGCCGCAGCTCCAGAGCRTGCAGCCCCTCCTGCCGACCCAGGGCGTGCTGGGCGCCCACCTTGTGGGCCGTCTCGGTGGCGTTGATGTCGATCTGGGCGTACCTGGTGCAGCTCTTTCCTGTCAAACCAAACAAAAAAGAAGAACTGCGTTTTTAGAACTGTACATGCTTGTGTTTAATTGCGAGAAGTTTGACTAGAATACAAAGATCTAACCCTAAGCTGGTGCAGAGCTTTACACAACCCTTAAAATAACGTGATGTGCAAAATCTCACTCTCAGAATACGTGTTGAGCAGAGGTTGCGCTAGACTTTTTTCTTTTTTGCTGTCCGTCATTTTGACTGACAGGGTAAAAAAAAATCTGTCATGATCAATTTTTACCTSTCACTTTCTTTTTTAAATGATAATGACTAAACATTCATAGAATGTAACCATTGCCATGTTGGTTTTRCRGTTCTGCCTCAGATGCTGTGCCTGCTGGATTTTWTTGGAGAAAATCTCATCAGCGCKCCTCAGACTACAGGCCACATGAGTGYGATGYRCACGGTGCTGAAAAACAGCGCATCTGTCCCACTCCAGGTCCAATGCGCACAATRACGCACAMACACTGTCCTCCTTTTGACTCCGTTACCTTACGAAAAATAAAACAAAAAACAAAMAAAAAATATCTACAAACGTTATTTAGTGGCTGCAGTTTGCAACATTAGATAACACCTCCTTTTTTCTGTCTCTGCCTCCCTTAGAAATGCAGAGCTGCAGTCAGTCATAATGCACTGCTGCCACCGTGTTAAAAATATTATTAAATAAAAACAGAAAACGAGTAGATTTGATTTATGCAATAAAATATTTGTAAGAAAAATCCCACGTTAATTTTGAAGGTGCACGTCCACGTGCCGGGACACCGYGCAGGGCCAACGCGCAGGGGCGGGGACGGCGCGATTGCATCACTTTTGGCGTGCGCCCCCTCATGCCCGGTGCGACGCATCAACTATAAACCAGGCTAGGCTTCAGACAAAAAATTTAATTTTAAACAAAATAACACGCAGAAGGAATYGAGCTGCTCAGGGTCCTGTTCTGGTGGTCCAGCTCCAACTCCTCGGTGCTGCCACAACTGAGGACCGCTGGCCTGCTACGGTGCTCCTCATGAACAAACACATCCACAAACGTCCCGTTGGCACAGTTCTGACTGGAGGCCATGCACAAGACGGCTGTCACCGGGGGATAGCAGCAGGAGAGCAGACAGAAGTTGCGCTATTTTTATTTATTTATTTATTTTACTCAGCAGGGGGGAAAAGACGTGAGACTCGAAGTATAAACCAGGTTTTAAGAGGTCAGGGGTGTTAATTGCCACCTGTCAAAATGACAGACGGTTTTCAGATTTTTCTGTCATTGTGTAAAAAAAAAACGGTCAAATATGGAACGTAACGATTCTGTTAACACGAACTCTGGTGTTGAGGTTGACTCTCGGCTACTACCAACGTCTGCAAAATCACCAGAATTACAGCCATTTGTGTGTTTGGTAAGGTCGATTAGCTGCGGCGGCCATCTTGAACCGTGTTGACTCTAATGGTGCGTTCACACCAAACGCGATTTCAGCATCAGGAGCATCAGGTTTACATACAAAGTCTATGGT
>NW_013952625.1:625085-626102 GCF_001266775.1 Austrofundulus limnaeus
AGAGAGAGAGAGAGAGAGAGAGAGAGAGAGAGAGAGAGAGAGAGAGAGAGAGAGTGTATGTGTGAGAGAGAGTCAGGAGGGGAGGCAGTGCAGCTAATCACTGTTATTTAAGTCCAAGTCCACACAGACTTATTAGTCAGACAAGCTGATGAATGGRTGTGCTTCTGTTTATTTAGTTGGTTTTCAAATCTACACCCTGGCATAAATTGAAATTTTTCTTTTCAATATCTTCAGATTCTTGGGCTMTTTGTGAGTTCACAAGTATGGTAAATAGCAAATGGCCTGCACTTGTGTAGTGTTTTATCAATTCCAAAGACTCCAAATAGCTTCACCCTTCAATCAGGCACCCGTTCATTTCCACACTGATGGTGGTAAGCTACACTGGAGCCACAGCTGTCCTGGGGTAGACTGACAGAGATGAGGCTGCTGTTCAATCAGCACCACCTGATATCCATGACCTGCATGACCTCTTACAACATGTCTGGATTGAAGTAATCGTGAGAAACCTCCTTTAGTGTGAAGCATGATTATGTTCTTGGTTCTTAGTACTGCATAGGCCTGTCACGATAACAAATTTTGCTGGGCGATTAATTGTCTCAAAATTTATTGCGATAAGCGATAATATTGCCTGGTGACCGTTTTACAACTAATAATTATAAAAGTGTAATATGTAAGTGTAATAAATCAGTAAACTTTAATTTTTAAAGAATGTTTAACAAAGTGGACTCTCAGTCTCTAACAAAAAATGCACTTGAATAAAAAAAACCCCAAAGAACAACAAAATGTAAATWAAACACCACACACAACTAAGACAGTAAATAAACAATATTAAAGAGCAGCATCTCTTTAGAGATKAAGCAAACTACACAGCCTGGTGAGGACCCACTGTTTCTTATGGGGACATGAGCCCAATTCACATCCTATGTAAAGTGTAGGCTAGGTTTAGGGTCAAATGGTAATTGAAAATACTGGTAAATGAATGAAAGTCAATGCAAAGTCCCCATGAGGATAGAAGAA
>NW_013952625.1:626657-644579 GCF_001266775.1 Austrofundulus limnaeus
GCACAAGCTTCAAACTTCAGCGTTGGCTGCGATTTTGACGCTGAAATCGCGTTCGGTGTGAACGCACCATAAGAAAACAGGAGGGGAGGAGTCAGCTGAGCTCCTGTGAAGCGGAGCACAAAGAGGGAGAGAGACGAAGTAAACGAACAAGCAGGAAAATGAAACTTAACGTCCTCATTTTTTTTACCGACCTCAAGAAAATGTATCGTGCAATTAATTGATTTATTGTCTATCGCGACAGGCCTAGTACTGCATATTTTTTTCCTTCTATTTTTGCATTTCTGGGCCAGTCTCATGTAGACTATGTCAGGATGCAGCTGGATGCTATAAGACTATGCTAATATGATGCTACGATCATGGATATCACATCTAGGCTAGGTTGTTTTCATGGCTCTGCCCACCACCCCAGTACATTGCTATCATGATGATAAATACGTCCTCTCTGCAGACCTAAGGCATGGAGACAGGGTGAAGGGCTCCTTCATTCAGTGGGAGCTCGGAGTAGATTTGCCGTTCCTTTGCATAGAAAGGAGTYAGTTGAGGTGGTTCATTTGATAAGGATGCCTCCTGCCTCGCTTTAGAGGCATTCTGGGCACGTCCCACCGGTAGAAGATCCTGGGGAAGACCTAGGTCCTGCTGGAGGGATTATGAATCCTATCTGGCCAGGGAACGCCTCAGGGTCCCCCAGGACGTGCTGAAAAGTGTTGCTGGGGAGAGGGAGGTCTGGGTTTTCACAGGTTTCACCTGTTGCCTCCACAACCCGACTATGAATAAGCAGCAGAAGATGAAGATGGAGTTTTGTGTGAAACAAACAGAATCAGGAGCAACAACATGTTAAAAGGTCTGGTAATGGTCAGAGAAAAGTGGATTTTAAACTCTTCGGTRAGCTGCAGCTTGAGGTGGAGTAGCTGAAATGTCTCAGGGTCTTGTATCCCAAGAAGATGGACAGGTGGAGTGATCCAGACGTTGTACCTGTCCGTCTGTCAAAATGTGAATAAACGAATGGGGAAAAGCTTTGGATCTATGTTCTGAATACTGACAGGAAGAAAGAGAATGTGAATATACAGTAAGTGACAGACATAAGCTTCCACTGAAGGCTAACTGGGATTTCTCAGTTTACCAAATCAGGAGAGAGTTTAAGACATTAAAGGGAACAGCTGAAGGGGTTTGAGTATTTTGTAAGAATCCCTCTCAGAAGCCTTCATCATGAGGTGCTTTGAATATCTCCCACTGGGAGAAGTCCTTAGGGGAGAAAGACAGGAACGCTGAAAGATTAAAAGGAGATTATATCTCTCATTTGATTTGAGAACGCCTCGGTATTACCCCACAAAAAAGCTGAGCGAGGAGGTAGGTCTGAGATCTCACCTCGGTTTCCTGTCCTCGCAGCATGGCTCCAGATAAGTGGCAGAAAACAGACTGATGGGAATAAAAGTCACCCTACGGCGCAACAAACAGTTCAGATTTAAATGTCCTGACAACCAGTTTGACTGCTTAAAGTGTGTGGCAGAGCATCAGAMCACAAACTGGGTGAATATGGAAATGACTCGACTGAAGTTTCTAATGTATTTATGCTCATGWGTACCAACTGTCACAGTTCTTTAGTTTCAGGTGAGGTTCACACAGGACCAACCGTAATCATTTCAGCCTTGCATTCAAATGGAAACGACATTTTAGGAGCACCAAAATGGTATTGTTCGTAAATCAGTTCTAAAGCAAAATAATAATAATAATAATAATAATAATAACAATAATAATAATAATAATAATAATAATAATACATCCTAAAAATACCACCCTTTGATTTTCATGTAGACGGCCAAAATGTAACCTTTTTAAAATAATAGTAATCCCACTAATACCCCGTCTAATCTAACCTATGTCTAGGCCTGACAGGATAAACAATAAATTAATTAACCACACGATTAATTAAAATGAGGCCAAATATTTTCATTTACCCGTTTGTTTTCTTGGTGTCTACCTCTTTATTACTCCTTAGTGTATGGAGGAGTGAACTCTGGCGTCAAGTATTTGCCAGGGTCTCATAACCTCTGTAGCATGAGAGCCACCTGAACAGGTGTTTAGCTAGAGGAGCATCTTCAGTTTTACAACACCTTCTTTCAGCTGGTGATGCCTGGGTTCACAGAGAGTTGTTTTTTCTTTACAGTACTCAAATTTTGTAAACTTGCCATTGACAGCAATTATTTCATGAAGCCAGAAGAAGACACTAAGAATAAATTGTACCAGCGTGGACAGAGGTGGGTAGCAATGTTACAGCTGCAGTAGCTGTTGTTTTGTGTTTACACAAACTCTGCTACTGTTCTGTCTGTAACTTTTACGTAAATTTTTCGTAACTTCTATTAGATTAAAATGGTCTCCAACCAATATTATAGTTTATGGGAAAAATTTCTTAAGCAGTTTATCATCCAGCAAAATTTGATATTGTGATAAACCTACCTATGTTTCTTGTAGTTGTGTTTGTGTAATGTTCTGAGCATGCTCCAAGCCTTGTTTCCTGTTTTGGTGTTTTTTGTGCCAGCTTCTCACAGCACATCAGTTGTCTCAAGAGGAGGACCCCAATAAGTACGGGAGAATCCACAGCTGTGATCTGAGAATGCCCCCACACACTGCACGCCTCCACTCCTCCCGGACGACAGATTAATAAGACTGGAATATAAACCGTAAAGCTGACATTTGACATTAACCTCAGCTCCCGAGTACTTCTGACACATGAAACCAGCGGTGCTAATAGCCGACCCGTCAGTCAATTAAAGCTTGCYGCCTCGTCTTCGATGACAAGGTCTCACATGTCTTTCAGTAATTGTCTCAGTCGTCTGGCAGTGGTTTCTGTACAGATGATGGGGTGGAATTGAATTACTGATGATTCATGTATCCACAATGACTTTTTTWAATCCTCCCTTGATACTGACGTGTTGACTTATTGTGAGCTGGCTCTTTCATGTCGGTCTGCAGGGTTTGAAGAGAAAATGTTCCAATTGAAAAAAATAAAATAAAACATAGAAAAATAATCATTTGGCCACAATGCAGCTTGATGCAGAAAGCCTTGTGCGCGGTGAAAACAAGAGGGCACCACTGAGGTTATCGCCTGAATTAAATATAAACTTATGCAAGAAAAGTCATGTTTGTGTCTAATTTATTCAATGGAAAAAAAGCTTCTGCTTCTCTGATGGGAATATAAATATGCAGTAAAAAGTATTTGATGATGTATAAAGTAGAAAAAGTACATCATTTAAGGCTGTGAAGAGGACTGGGTACCTTCAGTCTGGAGACACTTTAAAAACTTAACATGAAAGAGAAAGTTTAGATATTTCAAAAATGACAAGTTGAGCCTCATCAAATAAAAATTAAGATATCTTGTCCTAAAACCATGTTAGATCTGTGTGCTGCTTGATAAATATGTACCTCTGGATGTTTTTTTTTGTACAGTTCAGAATAAAAGCTCTTATTTGAGCTAATTTGTATTTTAATAAACATTTTGAAGTTAGACAAAAAAACAGCAAATACTTTCTCTGCCATATTTTATACGTAGTTCATTTTTGTATTCGTTATTTATATATTGTTAAATGTTTCATTTCTTGTTGATGCTCTTAATTTGAAGTTTAGCTGCTAAAGATGCTACATGCTACACAAACGGTGCCTGACACGTCTGCTTGTAAGAAGTGATGGTTTTTATTTAAATKTGAATAAACAGCATAAAAACAGAAGTTTAGCAGACTGAAAATTAGCTAAACTTAATTTAGCAGAAGTTAATTTTTACGCTAATGGTTTTCAAAGTTAGCTAAAAAGCTAATTTCCTAAATGAGAAGCTAGTTCCGCTATTAACAAATTWGCAGGGTTGTGCCCACCACTGCTTATCAATTTCCCCCATAGAAATGAAATGCCATTATTCCATTCTGGACCAAAAACACTGCAATTTATTTTTGCTTTTAAAGGGGCAATTTCATGTAAAATCAATTTTTTTGAGTTTTATCTCGTGTTATAATGTTATACTCTCATAAAAAACATGCCCAAAGCCTTGMTCTGACTCATTCATGCATGTTTGAGAAATCCTACAGCGTTTTTAGGAAGCCATGCTGAGGAGCAAAACGACAGGTGGGGACTAGAAACGCCCCTGGGACGTGTCTTTAAGCTGAACTTCCTCATCACGGATCACACCTCCACAGCCCCCACCCCACACACCCTGCCCATGAATCACATATTTCCCCTTTAAATAACTGTACTTAATAATCAAATAATGTACTGAATATTGTATACAAAMATGATACAATAGATTGTACTGCAATAAACTGGTTTCTTTATGTATAATGAGCATTTACCTTTGAGAYCAGATGACTTGAAGATGCTGACATGAGTAGAGGAAAAGGCTGAACTGGAAATAAATACCTGCAAGCACAAATACAAACGCAACACTGATGCTACCTCTGCGAGCTCACCKCGGTTGTGGCTGACGGTCACCGTAGCTTTCACTGCGCCAAATATTGTGGAGTATCTGATTCTGCCTCGCAAACCAAATTTGAACTTAACTCAAAGCAAAAACCATCTCTTTTCTTGAAAAACTCATTAGTTGGGACACTCAAAAGCCAAGGCACCGCTGTATAATCAGCAAACATCTGTGGAAATTGTGGAAGTGGATCCTTACTCTGAGTGGGCAGATGTGCAGCGGTCCCTCTGCTGCTGTGGACCGGCTCCTGCAGCTCCAGCTCCATGTAGTTCAGTTGTTTCTTGGACGTGGGACTGACGGGAATATTCACGTACGTCACATTATCACTGCGCGGCTTTTCAGGRAGGGGAGCCTCTGGAAGAAAAACAAATGTGACCCCTGAAAATACAGAAGTAAACCTAAGTCAAAACGTTTGTGTTCATTTCTGGTGTGCATTAAAGTGACAGTCTGGCTCTTTTGAAATGTGGCTTTGTGGAGATGTTATGAATAATTAATATCTTACCTGTTTTAGATAGGTCTTTTAACACATAAAACATGTTTTTAACATGTTTCCCATGTAATTTTTCAATTTTAAACATGTTCAAACAATCATAGGCGGTCACACATTTTTCCACAACTACATGTACAAAACATGATAATTCATATTTTATTTATAAAGGTAGATTTATGAGCAGGTGCCTAGAACCCAAAGCAAAAGTAATTTGCTGCCAATAAAACAACTCCAATCTCAAAAATGTTATAGTAGCTAATATAAACAATATCTTTGAACCTTTACAATGATTTGTTTTCACATTATGTGGTTGTTTTACTACAATATTTCTGCTGGAGATGCTCCAGGCTGTGCAGGAAGTGCTACAGCTAACTGTCATTTTAATTTTTTTACTTTTCCAATTACCATATAATTACAGCGGGTAAAATAAGTATTGAACACGTCACCATTTTTCTCAGTAAATATATTACTAGAGGTGCTAATGACATGAAATTTTCACCAGATGTCGGTAACAACCCAAGTGATCCATACATACAAAGAAATCAAACCATAAATGTCCAGAAATKAAGTTAYTTGTAATAATGTGGAATGGCACAGGGAAAAAGTATTGAACACATGAAGAAAGGGAGGTGTAAAAAGGCATGGAAAGCCAAGACACCAGCTGAACTCTCTCAGTAATTAGAAARCAAGCCTGCCCCTTGTCAGTGCAAGTTAATATCAGCTGGTTCAGTCCCAAATGAT
The DNA here is from genome assembly GCF_001266775.1 of Austrofundulus limnaeus. Lineage (NCBI taxonomy): Eukaryota > Metazoa > Chordata > Actinopteri > Cyprinodontiformes > Rivulidae > Austrofundulus > Austrofundulus limnaeus. The sequence goes on from NW_013952625.1 coordinate 632,348, forward strand.
GGCCAGGTATCACACAAGAACCATCTGATGATGGGTAAAAGTAAAGAGCTCTCTCAAGACCTTCACAACCTTATTGTTGCAAAGCATAATGATGGCATCGGTTACAGAAGAATGTCTAAACTTCTGAAGGTTCCAGTGAGCACTGTTGGGGCCATAATTCAGAAGTGGAAAGAACATCATTTCACCATAAACTGACCACGACCAGGTGCTCCTCACAAGATTTCTGACAGAGGAGTGAAAATAATTATCAGAAGAGTTGTCCAAGAGCCAAGGACCACTTGTGGAGAGCTTCAGAAAGACCTGGAATTAGCAGGTACGATTGTTTCAAAGAAAACAATAAGTAATGCACTGAACCACCATGGCCTGTATGCACRCTCACCACGCAAGACTCCACTGMTGAAGAAACAGCATGTTGAAGCTCCTTTAAAGTTTGMTGCACAACATTTAAACAAGCCTGTGAAATACTGGGAGAATATAGTCTGGTCAGATGAGACCAACATTGAACTGTTTGGATGCCAGAATACACTTCATGTTTGGAGGTCAAATGGCACTGCACATCAGCCCAAAAACACCATACCAACAGTGAAGTTTGGAGGTGGGAACATCATGGTGTGGGGCTGTTTTTCAGCATATGGTACTGGCAAACTTCAAATAATTGAAGGAAGGATGAGTGGAAAAATGTACAGAGACATTCTTGATAAAAATCTGCTTCCATCTACCAGGATGATGAAGATGAAACGTGGCTGGACATTTCAGCAAGACAATGAGCCCAAACACAAAGCCAAGGAAACTCTCAGTTGGTTTCAGAGAAAGAAACTAAAGCTGTTGGAATGGCCCAGCCAATCACCTGACCTGAATCCAACAGAAAATCTATGGAAAGAACTAAAGATCAGAGTTCATAGAAGAGGTCCACGAAACCTTCAAGATTTGAAGACTGTTTGTGTGGAAGAATGGGTCAAAATCACACCTGAGCAATGCATGCCACTAGTTTCTCCATACAGGAGGCGTCTTGAAGCTGTCATTGACAACAAAGGCTTTTGTACAAAGTATTAGATAAATTTCAGTAAGTGTGTTCAATACTTTTTCCCTGTGCCATTCCACATTATTACAAATAACTTCATTTCTGGACATTTATGGTTTGATTTCTTTGTATGTATGGATCACTTACGACATCTGGTGAAAATTTCATGTCATTAGCACCTCTAGTAATATATTTACTGAGAAAAATGTTGACGTATTAAATACTTATTTTACCCGCTGTATATATAATTGCTAATATCATGTAAAATTGACAGCAATGCAAAGATTTATAAAACAGTGTTTACATAAACTTCAATGAAATGTTTAATAATGAGGTTTTGGTCCAGCTCAAACTAGCCATTAGCTCATCAGTTCAGTCAGAATTAAACTCAGTTTCTCCAAACTGGAATAATTTCAACAGCCATCTACAACGAATAAGATATCAATTGTTTATAACCTTTTATTCGAATCTCACTGCAAAACATTTGAACTATCCCTTTAAGTCACAAGCATTATTATWTTTTTAATCAAAAGCTTTTAAATAAACTGAAACACGAGATGATAAATCCTGCTGAAAAAGGTTTTGCATCTGCAGTTGTACCTCTGTGACACCATCATTCATCTTTTAAATTAAAAACACATAAAAAGCAGAATATCTGTGTTTAGGTTCATTACACTGAGAATTGCCAAGGACGTCTGCGTTAATGAAAGATGTGATGTTAATGGAATGGTGCGGCTGTAGTCACTTTGTCATCATAAACCTAATCAACAGCCAGACTCCGCTCTAGGCTGAGAGGCTCTTCAGACCTCAGCACTTAGCTGTTAATGTTATTTAGATTCATTTAAATATGAAGCATTGTTTCCTGCTGCAAAGAACTGAAGCTGCTAAATGAGCTGCAGTTGAAGTGAAGCGTAGAGTTTCATCATTTCACTGACCTTTAGCTCCAGGGATTAATTAGGTATAATTATGAATTCTGAAAAACAACTATTGTCTTTTCAATGACATCATCAAGCTATTTTCAAACTGCTCACTCTATATGCATTTGATATTCTGCATTTTGTATCTTTTGTTCAAAACAATCAGAGCAGATTTGGGCTTTCTGGGAAAAGCTTTGAAATAACTGAGTTGGCACTAGAGCTGCACGATAAATTGCTTGAGAATMGTCATCGTCATGTACATGTGTGCAGTAGTCACATGGCAGATCCTGCAATGTCGGGTGCAAATTAAGTCGTGTTATCTAGTAACTAAACCATAAGTCATTGTACTAAACTGTCATGTGTAACAGCTTTTATTTTGACTAGTTGCTTCTGCTGGCAGAAGTGAGCAGCTTTGTGTCAAAAAAAAAAAGCTGAAACTTTCATTTTGTTGTGAAACTTCTGGGACAATAATGGCAAAGTTTTTCAGAGAAAGGTTGTTGGAGGAAGACGATGAAGATGACATGTTAAGGCCCTGTCGCACTAGACAACTTATGCCAACTTATGAAATATTTTTAAGTCTAAATTGCTAATAAATGTTGTATATTTGATCAATTTGTCAGAATTACAGTGTGTACATGCCTAAAAGAAGCTTCCAGTTGATTCTTTGATTTCCATCTTCAACGTAGAGGTCTTTAAAATTTTCATAAATTGTCTAAAACAACAGTGACAGGAACTCTAGGTGGTAAAACATGCATTTCCAACCATTTGAGGTGCACTGTTCTGAAAACTTAGGCTTAATAAATACATCAAATTGTTTTATATTTACTATATATTTATTACTCGTGTTTCCTGGAACTTTTTAGACATTTAAAATACCCCAATAACAAACACACACATTCACATGTTCTATACAAATATTTTCACTTCATCTTCAATGGTTGACGGTTGGAACAATGAAGAAATCTGCCTGAACATCAATAAAAAAGTGTTAATCCATTTTACGAGTCTGTGGCAGGTGATTACTGTAACTTTACATCTCGAGCCATCAGAAAAAAATCTGATTGTTTCTGAAAGCTGAGAAGTTGCACATAGATTTATCACGGTCCCTTACTTCACCCCCACTGTTGTGGAAGGCCGTGAAAAACATGTTGAAGAAACCCTCTCCATCTTAGCTGTGAGTCATTTGGCCAAGAGTCAAGATGGACATTTATCTTGATTGTGATTGGTCAAATGAGGTTTCATCAAAGATCTTCTATTGTGAAGACAACCCCATTGTTTCTGAAACCAGTCTATGGAAAATTGTACAAACACCCAAAGAAAAACTCGTAAGTGACCTATTTTGTTTTGAATTTGAAAAACGTTGCAGAAAAGCCACAAGTTTGCAGGTATGCATGACTTAATTCAAGTCATCTGTCAAAAATGTCTGCATTGTTTCCATTTCGCAATATATATATCACAGAAAAATATTAATTTAAAAAATCTCAGTATCAGGTTTTTCCTGAATATCATGCACCCCCTAGTTAAAGAGTAACTTACCCCAAAATTAACTTTTTTTAGCTGATAAACAGTCTAGAATGTGTCTAAAATGTTAWATAGTACTGTTTCTGTGCTAATTTTGATGTTTTTGTGCGTATTTGTTCAAATCTGTAATATTTCGTCTAAAAACGTCTTTTTGCTGCTCATATRGGTAGAGCAGTGGTACTGCAGGCTAATTTGCATATTGGTTAACGGCTTTCCATGGTGAGGTGTCTTCTCCGTGGTTTCGTCACAGCGGCTGTGTTCTGGTATAAAAGCCTCTCTAAGACACGCCCCTGCCAGGCTGTCGGAGCGCTCCTCCTCCTCTGTCCGAGGCTGGTGTGGGGTAAAAATCCTCCACCTCAGACCTTTCAGAGATGTAACTACCTGCAATACTGTGGTCACTTTCCATGTAGCATCAATTATGCTAATGCTAGCTGTCACGTTCTCTCGTCCTGGCCACACCTTCGCTCTATAACCCCCCTCCCCTACCCACTTTGATGCATTTTTCAAATTTCGCCTTGGGGTGGAGTTATCTTTTCACGGGGAGGGGAGGGGGGGGGKGGTAAGATACACTTTAAAATGCAAAAGTTTTAGAAATAACCTGATAAGACTGCTAAAATGTGAAGGAGAAAATGCATTTTGACAACATACATATGCAGCTTTATTTAAATATGTTCGCATAATATTTGCTCGTTAATACCAGAACAGACTGTTGCTCAAACCGTGTTTAACTCAACTATTGAAGTCTTGTGTAGAGAGGATTTCTCAGAGTAGCAGGTGAAACCTTTTCTGTCTTTGAGCGTTCCTAAAAGGCAGCAAGCAGGCGGCCATTACCACAGCTCAGAACCATCAACCCTGGGGGACTTACTTACAATCAGTGAGAGGCCATTAGACGCCAGCTGAATCTCTGTGGCTACAGCCTTTGGCAACGTCTAACCTAATTGATCAGACAACCAGACCTTGCAGAAACATGGTGGTTTTTTTATATATGGTAGTCATCGCAACAGTGGGTTTAGCCCTTAGCACAATGGCTGCAGGACCTTTTGTTGATAAAATGGTGCTCAGAGCCTCAAGGGGAGATAGAAGAGRCTAAACATGAAGGAGCCCATTGACCTGAACTCACACAGTAAGGCACCTCAGGGATTCAGTGATAGGTTTGTCTTCAGGATTTGACAGGTTTCCATCTTTCACATGTGGTGTCACTTTTCATGGTAAGGTTCAGAATAGAGAGGGAAACATGAAGCCACGTGAGTGATGTTTTGTTAAATCCTAAAGAAAATGTCTGTGTGAGGCTTTTGAAATGTTTTGGAAATGTTCAACACCTAAAATATTCTTCTCCTTGAAACTTCAAGAGACTTGTTGATACAAAACGCCGGAGGTTTGGGTGCAACTTGCTAAGGAACATTTGACCAAAAGACTTGTTGGGACATTTGTATGTCTTTGAGTCTATATGTATAAATTAGGTCATATGGCTTAGACTGGGAGTGGAAAATCCTGGTCCTTGAGGGCCACAGCCCTGCATGTTTTTTTTTGTTTCCCTGCTCCAACACACCTGATTTAGTCATTGAATAACTTCTTCCGAGCTCTGCAGAAGCCTGGTAGGTGTGTTGGAGCAGGGGAACAAATTAAACATGCAGAGTTATGGCCCTCGAGGACCAGGATTGCTCACCCCTTAGACTGTGGAGGGCAGGTTAAACAGAAGTGATCCTAATACTGAACCTTGTAGAACTCCACATTGTTCTTTGACAAACTCACATTTTATGACCTAATTCAGCTCTTCAATCTGAGCTGTGAGAAATATCCACCAGTGGAAATTTGAGTTAACGTCTAATCTGGCTTCTAAACTGTAAAATCAGAACATCAAATCAAAAAGTTAACATTAAACTGGTTCCACATTGTTCGACTGCAACAAAATGTAGAAAATTGATCAATTGTCATTCAGTCTGAAATGCACACATTCAGTGAAAACACCAGCTGAATTCTGGTCTGTCTCTCCATCAKTTTGGAGGTCCCAGATGGAAAAACAATGAAGAGCCCTGGTTAATGCCATATTTAATGAAAACTACACCTGAAATATGCAGGCATATACATTTAAAATCCGTGTTCTTATCTAGTCTAGCCTTACGGTTCTTTAAAGGTAASCTTGATAAATTTAAGTGAGAGATCTTAAGGCAGGGAGTAGAATTACTGAAGTAGATAACAGGCCTTTAGCATGATCTAATCAACATGTTTCACTCTTTGTATTATYAATCATGTTTGTCAACTGACAGGAAAACCGCTAAAGCCAGCCTTTTCTGTTGTATGTATATTAAAAAAAAATTAACGTTCACTACGGCTACACGATATTGGAAAAATTTAACTTTAAATTCAGTCAAAGCTTCAAAGAGCGGCTGCAGAGGGACCAAGCAGCCAAAGTTTGCAGACCTCTGGACTATACTGATGTATTTAAAAGTTACAATTCAATGGCTAACAGTAACATTTACACTTTTACACAAGCCAGTAGTGAGGAACACGTGTTCTGTGCAACATTCCATTTTTAATCAAACGATCTCTTCCTAGTTTTCTGCTTCCTCATACATACCTGTGCCACTTGGTCCGACCCCCTCCTGCACATCTCTGCCCATTAACTGCCTGCTGGGGCAGGATAATGGGGAGGATGAAATGGAAGCAGAGCTGCTTGTGTGAAGGTGCGCGAAACATGACAGATGGGTTTGGTGACAGATTGCGACAGCTGCTGGTACTTTGTAGAGACGGTACGCATTAGACTGAGGGCATGTGGGTGTGAGATGCTTAAGTGGCCAAGCGTCCCCTGACAACTGTCCTCTCACCTCACATCAGCTCAGGGGGCCACGCTGCTCATCGGTGCACTCTGTGTGGTCACACATCTGCTTTCTTTACACAAGTGGCAGTTATGTAACCAGCATTTGTGGTGTTACGTAAAAGAGAGATGAAGAAATTCAACCTGCTGCGGTAGGCCCTTAACGGCAGGTTGAAATCAGGCAGCTCTGAATTATATGATCAGATACACAAACTTATCACACACACCACAAAAAAGTCTGTACATGGGTTGTCAACTTAAAAAATCTGTGGTRAACTTCCTCAATTTGACGGACTTCAAAAAAAATTTCTCACCTGTTCGGTGTTATAAACTTCCTAAGACACGTGTCAAACTCAAGGCCAGTGGGCCATATGTGACCATATGTGGCCCACTGCAGCACTTTATGCGGTTTTCTTAAAAACCTGACATTTCTCTTGAATCAAGTGTCTTTCTATGACATGGARGGCTAAATTTTTTACACACTAAATAAAAGAAGTACAGTATTATACGAAATTATATTAAATTTCTTGTACCATCTATATTAAACACTGACTGAATAAAAAGAAAATTGCGGCTTTCTCACAAACTTGGGCGTATTTATAAAATATAACAAAATGGGAATCTATTAGGTTCCTAGATGGGAAAAAAAGGAAAAAACGTTAAAACACTTGATGCACCCTGAACAGAGAAATGTAAAACTGACATTAAAACACATGGTAACATTTTAATCTAAAGATTTACTTAATAACAAACTATAAACATGACCTGAGAGGGGTGAACATTTAAATCAGTACTGGAACTGTGTTTGTTTACATTCCCTGTGGTTCTATCCGGGCTGGGCTGACWTGACGTCAATTACTGTTCATTTGATTTGTTCACTGGCCGGGTTACGTCATACAGATGAGATTAACTTCCCATTAATTACATGTAGTGACTAACCTTTTTTTGTTTTATTTTGTTCTTTCACACAGAGTTAAACTCTCCAAGAAGAAGCTAATGTTAGCTAAAGTTAGCTTACCGTTCTCTGTCGTCCTGCTCTATTGTCTTTAGTGTCATACTGCTGGATAGTCCGCTACAGCTTTCGGTACTTTCCCTTTGAGTTTGGTGTAGTGTAGTCCATTATTATTGTTGTGTCACAAATAAAACTAAACAAGATTTCCACGTTTTAATTATGATGCCGCCCACATGGAGGCGGCTGACTCCCTGCTCARCTCAACAGGGTCGGGATAGATTAGGCCAGGATGAGAGAGCAGTGGCACCCTCTGTTGGATGAAGGCAAAACTACACTGAAATAAGGTTTAAACGAATATTTTCAATTAATCGAATGGAAGAAATTTTAATCAAATAAACCATTATTTGACAATTAATCGTAAGTAGATTAATTGTTTGCATCCCTAATTAATATCTAGCAAAAAGCTGCTTTAAAGCCAGCATTGACCATAAACCACATCTCACATAATGCATTATTGATTATTTTACATAAACAATGACTACATCTCACCACTAGGTGGAGGTGAACTGAGTTCAAAAGTAGCTGGTAGCCGTGAAATTCACAGTATAAAATTTACATTTCACTGATTACTTCTGCTGCGTTCAGGTTGTACTGGAAAGTGGAAATTTCCCATTTACAAGTTAATAAACTCTTCCAGTTCTCTCTGTTGAAAAGTATGAGAGTTCAGAGTTCCACATCTAACCACAACTCATCAGGGAGTAAAACTCTTACTTTTAATAGTATGTCTGTATTATTTCACCTTTAGTCAGTCATAAACATAAAACAGTGTGAAAACATTGTTTCTATGCAGGAAATACCACACAGATTGGTCAAACATTTCTTGTTTAGTTGAAGTTAATTACAACTGGCCATTGGACGGCCACCATACTGCTGGTGAGACCCTCTGTGAAAGAGTTTGACACCCCTGCTTTAAGAGTTGTACACAATCACCCACTTTCCAAGGTGCCAGGCAGTAAACACTGAACTATTCCTTTAAACTGAGATGACGATCCAACATGACAAGCACTGYTATGAAGCAGTCTAAGTAGTTTGAATTTGTTACATTTTTAAACAACAAACCATATTGACCTTAAATCTAATTTCCTGTTAAATCGTCGTGTTATAAAACAGGAGATTAAAACCTTCTCACAAGTTGTGGGATTAAAACTGAGCCAAAAACACTCAAAGCCAGATTTTCCTGAAGTTTTTAGGACAGATGAAATAAGAGTGACTCACGACAATGCAGATGGATGGACTCCATTTCTGAATCATCCCGAGCACACAACTCTTTTTATGGTTCCCGATGGACTAAAAATAAAAGCCACAAACCCACCACCACTTCCTTCAAGTAGTTGTGTTTGAGATGTACGCAGCAGTAACTAAAACCCGGATCTGAACCAAAACACACCTGATCCCAAAAGAGTTCTTTGCTTATTGGTTGACTGGCTTTAAAAAATGAAGTCTACTCTTTTTCTGAGGCTGTGTTAATATTTTGAAAATAAACTTAAAACAAAAAAGTTACACGAATGATAGGTTTAAAAGTAACGAGTTTGTGCTCATTGCTGAAACCATTTGAAGGCACTAAAATGTTGAAAATCTTTGTTACAAAAACAAAGAAAATCAACTTCTTGTCTGATTTCTTCCCACTTTTTCTGTGAAACCGAGTCAACAGGAGGCCGTTAGTCAGCTTTTAACTAATCGTGACTCATTTCGTTTTTATTTAACAAAACTCTTTTGTTATATTTGCAAGAAGATCCTCTGACTGCTTTCTCTGAAATCTCACCTTTTTATTAGAACTTTCTAAAAACGAGGAGGCTTTTAGAAAAATGATGGGTGGAATCATTTGTAACAGATAGGCTTTTGTAAATGATGCAGCCGTGATTGTGGTGAGTGAAAGAAAAGTGGATTCTGAGAAACGCGGTCAGTAGGAGGCAAATCTGTTTGTCATTCTTTTTTATACATTAATAAGACAAGCTAGTGAAGCTTGAATAGAAGCATGTAGTTGAATGAAATACGTAGATAAATTTGATCAGTAAAAGAGTGAAGAGGCGGTATCCAGCCACACACTTATTCATGGTCGGGTTGTGGAAGCAACTCTCCTGGGGGACCCAGAGGCCAGGAGGGTGATACACTATAATCCCTTCTGGGTCTGCCCCAGGGTGTCCCCCCAGGAAGACAGAGGAAGGCACCCAGGAGGCATCGCAATCAAAACCTAAACAACTCATTTAGCCGCAGAGGAGCAGCAGCTCTCCTCCGAGCTCCACTTCCTTTACAGATCTGGAGTCTCATTTATAAAGGATTGCGTGGAAACCATACTGAAAGTGAACGTACGGCCTAAAGGCAAAAATGGCGTACGCCAAAAGAAATTCAGATTTATAAAACYGTGCGTACGCATGTTTCTGCGCATCTTTCCTTTATAAATCAMAGCCGCACGTCAGAGTTTGCGCACGAGGTCCCGCCTCAGGTTCTACCCTCTACACGCCCACAATCAACAATAAACAGTCAATGTAAAGTACCTCATGAATGTTAAGATGTATTTAAATCAGTCAGCTGATCAATGTCAACAAAAGTGATTGGTTCAGACGCTCCGTCGTGTGTCTGGAGGATGACAGGTGCTGACTGACAGCTGCTCACGTGAACAGAATGTCTGTAATTGACACAGATTTTCCCTCATTTTGCTTTAGAGTAATCTAACGATTTTTATAAAAAAATACTCAGCTTCAAATTAATTTTCCATCAGAGCCTGCAGGACGATAAAAACAATAAAAATTAAATTAAATAAGTCAGATAAAATTAAAAGTAAGTCCACCCCTCTTCTCCTCGTCCTCTCCCCCTCCTGCCTGCTCTGTTATCCGCGGCAGATACCCCTGCCCTGCGCACACACACACAACCCCACCCCCCGCGCGTGACAAATACGGACTTTAAACGTGAAGTTTTATAACATTCACACTGGTGAGGTGGATGTGCCCTGGGCGTGTATCCAAAGCGTGACCTTTGCTGTCCTGCTCGGGGAGGGGTCTGTGGGTCAAGGAGGGGTCTGTGGGTCAGGGAGGGGTCTGTGGGTCAAGGAGGGGTCTGTGGGTCAGGGAGGGGTCTGTGGGTCAAGGAGGGGTCTGTGGGTCAGGGAGGGGTTTGTGGGTCTGTGGGTCAGGGTCGTGAGGAGGAAGATGAATGGAGATGTGTTAACTTTTATTTAAGATTTAAGTTTTTTATTTCAAAGGTCCTCATGACTCAGCAGCAGAAGCATAAATATTACTGTTMAGARAGCTGATGATAAAGTTGAATAAAAATCTAAGTCTGATTCWGAAGGTMAATTAAATATCTGACAGTGATCATTACACAGTGTGGCTCTAATTCTTCACTTCACCATCTGTGACGCAGTTTCACGTCTCCAAAATGAGCGTACGCATGGGTCAGAGCTGACGTGAGGGACCGCACATTTTCACGTCAAGTTTGGATTTTATAAATCACAACCTTGGCGTAMAAAGTGGCGTACGCAAGTTTCTGGGCTCAAATTGTGCGTACGCCRGTTTTATAAATCCGACCCCTGAAATTAAAATGTAGCCATTTTTGTTCTCTTTCATCCTGTGTCTCTCACTGACAGGATTTAGTTTTCTCTCAAATCCTTCCAGAGCACAAAAAGTTAACTGTCATTGACTTCCAATGAGTGCTGAGTCTTTATTCAAAACTTTTTATTTTGTCATATAACTTATWAAAAAATGCAACATATCTGACAAACAGATTACTTCTACTCTGCATTTCTGCCCGTCTTTCCTAAAAGTGCTGTCAGGGAGTGACAGACACTGCTGTGTAGTTACCATGGTGAGTACAATGCACCACTGGCAACTTCTTATACATTTTATACATCAAAATGATTACTTTTAGACAGTGGCATGGTTCCGCTAATCAGATAACAGCGGAAGTAATTTTCCCTTAGCAGATTAGCTTTTTCAGTAACGTTGAAAACCATTAGCAGCCCGATTAGCTTCTGATAAATTAAGTTTGGCCAACTGGAAGTTTGCTAACAGCTAACGAACAAGCAAACAATCAACAGGTTTGTGTCAGTCCAACAAGTCTTCAGCTCCAGTGAGACTGAGTGACAGTCGTCTTAGCAGTTAGYGATTAGCTGTTAATACTAGCTTCCTTTAACTTTTACTTTTCTAGCTACACAGTGTTAGCTTCTGCACATTTTTAAACATGTTTAGTGGTTTAGCATTAGCAAAGCTATATTTTTAGTATGTAGTAGTGCCCAACTCTGCTTTTGTAGAAGTAAAAAATGTTTTTCAGGTAGTAACTTAAAAAAATAAATAGATAAAATAAAGTGTTAGGGTACATGGTACACTAAAGTATAAAATACATGATACTACTGCATTTGAGATGCTGTAAATTTATATTAATTTCCCTTATTTTAACAGGCTGTTTTTCACTTTATCAGATTTCAACAGTGGTCCAACTTGGCAGAGAGCTGTTGTGTGATTTCTGTTGTATATTAGTGCAAACACTCCCTCTTTACAGGAAGACTAAAGTGAAGTACAAGAGACGTGTTCATGTTTTAAAATCCTCAGAGATTTTCTCCTCTTTCTGCTCTGATTTCAGACTCAGTTCAACTCATGAGCACTGACTGACAAACAGATTTAAAGCAATTCAGATTCAAGAGTCTGACTCATCGGTCTAATTCACTTTCAGCGAGTGCATCAGAGTTATTTTAAAGGGGCTTGAGTAATGAACCGCTGTAATTGTTCAGAGCACTTAAAATCACTACAAAATGGAGAACAGGTGCAATTTGAGCAGTTTGGCTGGATGGTGAGATGAAAACAAATCAAATCCAAAGCTAGCGGGTTATGATGACTGCATGTTGTCAGCCTCGCTCACCTTCAGCCTCTTGAAGAATCCTCTGCTGGCCACAGCTGCCCATTAGCTCGTATTTACCTTTCTCTTCTGCCTGAAAAAATGTAACAATATATATA
>NW_013952625.1:645918-660113 GCF_001266775.1 Austrofundulus limnaeus
TATATAAATTGAGCACTGTTGAAAATAATTTGCAGCACAGCATGTATAAGTTTGTTACATAACGATGATTTTCTACTCAGCAGGCCGGTGGAAACGTCAGGAGTATTTATAGATGGAGTTAATATTCAAGATTTGACTGAGAACTTGGTCTGCAGCGCCTCATCATTAAGGAGGGATGACCGTGTCTTTCAGATTGAAGTCATTTCAGTTTCAGCAACTGTGCTGTGAAAATTGCTGCTGGAGCGCAGCCATTTTTATTCCACCCTCGGTGAGAAGCCTGCACCGAGCTAAAAGGTGTTTTTTTTATTTTCACATAACCATATTTACAATCAAAAGTAAAGCCTGGAAAATAAAATGTAGTTTCTTGTAGTCTTTTGTTATTTGTTAAAGGATGGAGAATTAAACAAACGTTTAAAATCAGTTAACAATAAAAAGATAATCAGATAAGAAMCATTGAGTCACAGTGATTATCATAATTTTATCTCTTTAAAAGCTGAATGCCACAAAAATAAGTTCCATAATATCCTCCACATGCTATCCCAACATACGGTATTATGTGTTCAATTCTAAACCCACAACTAAACGGACTCCTATTAGCTCCAATTTATTCCTCATAATGTTAATCAGCTGGTAATCTTATATTGTCAGTCGYTGGTGTAAAATGGGTCGTAGAGTCAAAGTGTGTTAGCAGCTGATAGCATAAAGCGGATTACAGAGTTTCTTACTGGCCTACCTCAGAGTTCCTCTCCACCACGCGACTCTCCATGATCTCATAAGCGGTATCGGCTCGGCGTCTTTCTTCTTTAGTGTTCAGCTTTTTGTCTGGTAGGAGAAAAAAAGCTGCTTTTTCTAAATCCATGAAAACAAGCTGTAAACGTTAATAATCAAAATAAATAATCCCAAATTACGCTTTTTTAAAAAATAAATCATTTATACTTACTTTAGCCATTTCAGTTGCTGTCACCTCACAGATACGCACATGCTCTAAAACTAGTGGTGGGTACAGCTAACCAAAAACTTAGCTTTGCTAACGCTTTGCTAAACTGCGAAAGGTTTAATTAAGTACCTGCTAATACAAACCAGCTAAACAAGAAGCTAACACTAACAGCTAATTGCTAACCGCTCAAATGAGTGTRTCACATGTCCGTCTCCTTCCAGCTGAAGACTGGTAGAACTGACAAACCTGTCATTGGTTTGTTAGTTAGCTGTTAGCTCAGATTAGCTTGGAAGTGGTAAGGGGGGCTTTGAGGAAAATAGATTGGGAACAGCTGAATTAAGGGACTGTGAATCTTTTCCATTTGCTAAACAAGAATACTTAAAATATTGTGCAACCATCTAATTCACAATAATTTATCTGAACTTAATTGGTCTGCTAATCATTTCCAAAGTTAGAAAAAACACTATTCTGATTAAACAAATAGCTAGCTTCAGTWTTAGCTGTTAGTGGATTAGTGGAAGTAGGTCTAACACATTGAAAATCATTTACAATCTTGGAAGTGAATGGTTCAGATTATTATTGTTAGGAGAATTTTAGAGGTGTCATTTTCAAAACCAAGTGTCCTAAACCAACAGACATAATCTCTTCAATTTTGCAGTAAGTTCATACTCAGGCATGAATTATAACACAACAAAAGCAATCATCACTCAGTGCAGACAATAAACAAATATTTGAAAAAGCTCGAATAAAGGCCAGGAAAAAGTGAAATTATAYTGATGGAAAGAAGGTCAAAAAGAAGAAAAAAAGGAGGATCCACTTTAGAGAAGAGGAGATAAAGAGACACCAAGGTCTGGTGTGTAGTCAGCTGAAGATGTGTCTCTTACCTTCATTCACCACTGAAACATTTCTCTCATCATACTGACTCTGCCCTTCAGCTTCTCTGAGTCGCTCTTCATCACCATCTTGGCRTCTCTTCAGGTGCAGTCCAGTTGGTAAGGCTTGAGAAGAGGAAGCGACACTGCTCTGGTACACCTTAGTGGGCACGACCCGTGGCGGGGGCTGGCAGCCCTCTCCTTGACACTTCAAACAGTTTTCATAAATGACAGCTCTTCTGTCTTGCWGTGACTCTGGTAATGGTCCAGCTGGAGCCAAATGGAGCTCGTTTCCCAAAGCGGGGCTCATTGACTCGTACAGGTTTGGTCTGTGTGGGCTCGCCTCTGGCCGCCTGCCTGCGATAGGAAAGCTGAGCAGACCAGATAAGAGCACCACTAATTTGTTCTCCTCCTTTTCTGGCGGCGGCGACTCCTCGCCCGTTTTCACGCCTGGCAGCTCGGCGCCGGGAGCGGGCCTGGACCTCTGCAGAAGTTTCTTCACTGAAAGGGTGTGGATGGCCACCAGATTTATATCCTTTTCGGGGCTTTTTTTAAAATCACGTTTTAATTCAGCTGTGCATGCACGGAAAGGTGCAAAGCATGCAAAGTGCAACAAAATAAAACATTTCAGAAGATCGTTCTTACCTGGTACGGTTGGTATGATTAAAGAACTTAAATGAGCAGATTGAGTTCTCTGTGAAAAAGGACACAAACAAACAAACAAATAAATAAAATATTTGAAAACCTGATTTTTGGAGGGACATGCCACGGGAAAAAAAGACTTAGAAGAACAGTGGTCCAACATGTACTTAATCACTACCAATTAGCTTTGGTAGRGTTTGAGACTTCAGCACTATCTAGCTCAGTGGTGTCCATTCTTGGTTCTCGAGGGCCATGATCTGGCATCTTTAGAAGTTTCTCTGCTTCGGCATCTGATTTGAACCAATAAGTGATTAACAGACTTCTGCAGAACTTGAACAGTAGGGTCCCAACCCCAACTTTGGGAACTACTGCCCGAAAGCGACAGGACTGGGCATTAGTGATGTAGGAGTAAAACTGTTAACAAGTTTTCTTGTGCAGTCCCATGTTCTATCTGGACCCTGCGCTCCTCTCTAAGGGTGTATTCAGACCAGGAAAGTCCCTTGGTGTACTTGTTTGGTCCGGACCAAAAGTGGACTTTATTTTTTTCGTTTGATGCGGTTTGCATTCACATTGTGCTTTTTTGCAAACGAACTATAAGTTGTAAACAAAGCCATGAGGCTGACGATCATTGCTCCCATTGGACAAAAAGTGCGGGGACGGGACTGAGCCACAGATCCAGAAGAAAACAAGGAAGTCCTGCATGCTGCGGTTCTGATGCGCACATTTTTGCTGATATTACAACTGCAATAGCATTTAAAATGTCAGAAGCAGCTAATTTAATGCTGGTTTCGTGATGATATTCTAATTTTGGAGCGACGTCAGTAAATGTGTCCCAAAGGAGACGAGGTGCTCTGCGTGTTCTGACCCACAACATGCCGGCAGTAGAGCTGCTAACAGGAGACGATGAAACAGGTATGTTTTCAGTTTATTCAGCTCAGCAACGGTGGCCTGTGAAGTCCAAAAAGGTGCATGTTTWATGCAGTTGGTTCGGTTAGAGTCCGGTCTGTATTCACACCAGAAGAGAACTAAAGCGAACCGCACCAGAGTTTGTTTGGAAGCGGACCGAGACCACCTCAAAAAGCAGGTCTCGGTCCGGTTGTTTGATCTGCACCACTAGAGTTCGCATGAGTGTATTCACACCTGCACAAAATGTCCGGACYAACACCGGAAACAAACTCTGGTTCGTTTAAAGCGGAGGAAATTGTCAGGTCTGAATACGACCTAACACACTCTTGGACAATAACTGGTTTGTTGAAGGAACCCACGCCAACTCTGATCAAGTTACCCCAAGGAAAAGCACTTTATCCTCGAAGATCAAGATGACAAAACCCATCAGTTCAGACAGTTACGGACATGGATGAGCGATATGCAACATTTTTCCAACTGATACTAATCAGTCCAACAAATGACGATGGGCAATAAATTTGCACTGGTGGCGCTTGGACTTAAAAAAAAAAAAAACAAGAATGTAAACATGCTTGTTTTCTTGTCAAATAATTTATACGCTTTATATGGAAAGGGATAGTTTCCTCTTTTCTTCTTGTTCTGAGCTGAGACGTTATAGTTTATGGATTAATCATTCACTCTTTTATTTTGTGTGCCAAATCGCTCAGAAATACTTTTTTTCCCTTTATGGCAGCACAAACGTTCGCTGGAGAAAATAATTTTTCTAGTTTAGATTTTTCCGTGATTTTGTATTTGTTGTTTCACACTTGGGAGTCTGTAAGACAGATAAAACACAAAAACAACCTGTAAATATGACTATCCTGGGTTTAAAAAAAGTCTACATTGTGATTATTGTTTAAATAAATGTATTTTCTGAACATAGGCTWCTGTCATTCTTTCTTTCTGTTATGAGTTTGAGTAAATAAATCAGTGCTGCACTTGGAGACACGCTGGAAGGAGTCTGTGTACCCTTAAAAAGAACATTTTGTAATACTTTTTTCCCACGATCTTTTTATTAATTAAGAAACTAACTCCTAAGCTAAAATTGAAAAAAAAAAAAAACCAATAAAAACAAAACAAAACAAATGTTAAAGAGTTCAGCCTATCGTCCATCCTGAACTCAGTATAAAATCTGCAAATCAGAGTGAAATCTATGAGAATGTTTTCACCCAGTTAGGCAACAGGGATTTAACATTAAAAGGCATCAAAACAGAAAGTGGTGATTTGTTTTGAATATGCTTCAAACCTGAAGAAGAACCTAACCTGCTCTAATCGATGGCTTCAAAACTAAACTGGTTGCCATGCTAACTTGTCAGACAGATRGGCCGTGGGACTGATGGTTGTTCTGCTACTGACTGCAGAGAAGCATCACAGTCAGCKCACACAAAAACCACAAAGGTCATTTCGACAGTAATCCACATGGAGCAGATGATACTCTGCTGATAAAGCCAGCGCACACAAGCTGCTACCTGACAGCCAGGTTAAGGCAGGGTTTATACGACACTTCAAAAGCTGGACGGCGCCATTTTTAAATGTTACATGGGTTTAATCTGAGTTTCAAATATTCCTTTAAACATCAAGAAAAGGGACTTTTTTTACCTTAAATCCTCCACAGGTTGAGCAGATGGTCACAATGGTTTTGGAGGAAGATGTGMGAGGAGTGCAGGTATGACAGGAGTCACTAGAGGGCGCCAGCTTTGTTTTACTCGTCTCCTCTGAGAGGCCCTGTGTGTTTTCATAGACTGACTGTCTGTCTGGGGGTCCTGAGGGACCCTCAGAGGTCGGGGCGTTGTTTGTAACCCCTTTCATCGACTCTGCTGGGAGGTCTGAAGGGACAGCAGTGTCTTTAGTTGGTGCGGAGCCCCCACCTGCTTCATGTGACAGACTCCTGGGGCTGTCATTGAGATACCGAAGGGATGTTGGCACGTGGTACTCGTTTCCAGGAACAGCGGGGGGGCATGTGCATGGGCTCAGGTCCTGAGCCAAGTGAGGAGGCAGGCTGAAAGCAGACCCAAAGTCCTCCCCGGGGGGCGCCATGTCCAGGCTGCCCGAGTACGAGGAGAAGCTGCCGGTGCACGAGGAGTGGCTGCCGCTCGCAATGCCGCTGTCGGAGGAGCTCTGACGCCCGATCTCCTGAAGCTGCCGGGGCAGCTTGGCTGAAAGCCGGCTCCCACCTCCCGGGTTGGCGGGGAGCTTGTCGGCGGTCTGCGGCGCCGCTTTGGCGCCCACCTGGTCGACGCTTCCGGGAGGGTTTGAAGGAGATTCGGTCCAAATGGTGAGCCGGCTGCCGATGCTGCAGTCCGACTGGCTGGTGTCTGAAGTGTCAGAGGAGCCGGAGACGCTGTGGTTGTCTCCCCCCGCAGACGGGTAGTATGATGATGAGACTGCAGACAACAACCATTTTGATTTCATTAATGAGACAAATTAAAGCTTCAACATATAATCCCACCAAAACAAAATGAAGTATATTCATGCCTTTATTTTGAAAGGTTTTACTGATAAAGCTGATTATGGATGTTTATGTCATGTTGATATGAAAGAATGGCAGTCGTAACTGACTCAGTCTGTGGACTAGTTTGACTGTCTGTTAGCACAAGTGGACAGATTTTAATGAAACTCTCAGAAAGCAATCATAAGAGRTACAGTTTTTCTACAACTGATCAAACTCTAGTTTGTTTGCTTAGAAAGTCTGGTTTGTTTGGGGAGGTGTGAAAGAGTAAAAAATKAACGATTAAAATGAACTCTAGTTTGAATATATGTGTGAATACCAAGTGGACCAGAGACTGCTTCAAAAGCAGGAAGTGGACTACAGCACAGGGCATTTTGAGTAAAAATGGTAATAAAGTTACTCCTTCCCTTAAGTCATGTTTGAGGGTGTTGTTGTAGCAGAGATCAGTTTCAACACACTCTTTGATCGGTGACAAATTTTCTAAGATCTTATGATAATTTTTGAGATCATGTTACTATTTATGTCAACAGATATTTTATCTGAGTTAATCTTAATAACTGATATGAACAGTTTTAGGGTGAAATATGTTTCTTTAGGGAATGCTAAGTCTTTAGTGTTTCCCTTTTTTACAGCACAAAACAAAAAGTTCTTCAACCTGTGCTGCTTCCATGAGACAGCGTGCTCAGTCGCTTCTCCAGCTCCTGGGCTTCCAGGTTCAGCTTCTCCTCGGAGTCCGTCTGACTGGAACAGAGCTCTGCAAAAATAAAAAAATTCATCTTTAGGACGGTGAAAATCTATGTGAGGAGTCCTAAACAGACACTCAATTATCTCAAACAGCATCAGACGTCAAGTGTAACTAAACAGCCCAGCTGATGTTTACTTGATCTGTGAGAGCACCGGGCCTGGGGGTGAAGGGGTGGGGTGGGGGGTCACATTGTGTAGTATTTGTGCTCCACAGCATGGTTTATAAATAGCTTCACCGCGTGGTTCTGTTGGTATGCTCCCTGCTGCTGGATGGCAGGACTCACCACCAGCTACAGGACCTGGAATCACCAAGGTCAACACAAAAACTGAATCCATTCGGTGATGGGTTTACTTCTGAWTACTTTCTGAGCCTTGCATTTTTTTATCCTACGTTTTTAAAAGTTAAGAGTCTTCAGTGTTGTTGTTTTTTATTGGGTTTAGCTGCAGTGTGGCTTCTATTAGTAGCTTTTATTTTKTCACTGCAGAAAACTGAGTCACGTTTAAAAGAAGCGATCTAGCAGCATKTCTATGGAGAAATAAGTCTGACCTACATCTCTTTGAATGACAGACATCCAAGCCAATCAGAGTCTGCCTGTCATGTTTCCACAGATAATGGATAAATAAGCTCCACCCCTTTTCACCAAGTATTTATTAACAAGCCTCCAGGAGCTGGCAGATGTAGCAGAAAGTAAACTGGCGTTAAAACATATCCTAACGTGTTTTCACATGATCCGTGTATGGAATTTGAAATAACCACAACAACAACAACAACAACAACAACAACAACAACAACAACAACAACAACAATGAAGTAGAAAATCTTGTTTTCACTTTTGACCATACAGTATGTTATATCAACCCACAAAACCCCTGTTTTGTGTTTGTATATGCAAAATGTGATTTTAGAAYATTTTTAACATGTGGTCACTAAGATGTCCTGGTAATCACGTGAACTTTAATTATGAAAATCTGATCTTCACATCAAACCTCAGAGTAAATTAATATGACATGAAACACATTTTGCACATGTGAAACATGTAACTTTAGAACAATTTTAAGAAGTACATGAAATTACACAGTTTGTTAYGGAGAGAAAAAAGTGTCACAATGCAGGCAATCTTGATGTGTTCACTCAATGCACATCAAGATTTGAGTGCACAAACATCAAGGTTTGCACATGAACGAGTGCACAGATCTGTCTGTCTGTGAATGTGGCATTTGACAGGGTTCCTACAGCTTAAAGCAAGTCAAATTTAAGACTTTCTAAGACCTAATTAATGCCACTTGAAATTAAATTCAAGACCAACGTTACAATAAACACAAATTGAAAAAAAAAAAAAACACATTTATCAACATTTTTCCAGAAGTGTTTATATTAAAACAAAACAAGCTACGAGAGGCACTTGGTCAATTATTAAAAAAAATTAAAAATGTTACCAACTATTGTAATATTTGAGACGAGTTGCAATCATCCTACTTACAACGTTTTAACATTTTTAAGACCTTTGAAAGATTGATTTAAGATATTTTAAGGCTAATTAAGGCCTTATTTTCGGATTGATAAATTCAATGCCTTTTAAGACTTTAAGGATCCGCGGGAACCTTGATTTGAGATGTCTGGAAAAATGATCGGAAAAATATAATTTTAAGTATTTACGTCAAATGTGCAGTCCACACAAGAAGTACAGGCAACTATAGGGTTATTTTTTGGTTAAATTATATAATTCTTCTACAAAAACTACTAGAAACATATTTACCAGTGTTACTCTGCAAAATCTGGCAAGAAATATAGTAGAAAAATATAGTTACTGTATTTATTCATGTAGATAACTAGAAGTTTAACCCTAGAAATCATCCATAAAGTGTGTGTGTGTGTGTGTGTGGGGGGGGGGGCCTTACTGATAATTAGATTTTTAATGCTTTTTAAGATCAAAACGTTATGATCGTATTATACTCGAGATCGTGTTATACATGAATAAATACCGTACCTGTATTTTTTGGTGATTGTAGGCTACATTTGAAGTAAACGACTCAAAACAATTAGGGGTTTTTTTTTCCTCTGGAAAAACTCTGGAAAATATATATATATATATTGGTAAATTGAAGTAAATAAATGTGTTATTATTATATTTTTCCAGTAGTTGTTCCACAAGAAGTGTCAGAGTTTGTGGACTGTTCAGCTGAAATAAATATCAAATGGTAGGTTATTATTTTTGTGTGAAAAACTACTAGGAAAATGTATTTTTAGGGTTTTTAGGGTTTATGAGCTATTGTGCCAAATCAGAAATGTCATTTTCCCAATAACACAGTAAATGTGGTAAAGTTCAAATTTCCCAGCTTTTCACCAGCCATGAATGCAGCTTTACTACTACTACAACTACTTTTATAACAGTTTAAAACCACAGCTGCAACAACGTGTTGTACATGTACAATAATAATAATAATAATAAAACATAAAAATAACATACAAAACAAAAAATAAAAACCATTTTAAAACAATAAAATACAAAAAAAAAACCCTAATAAAATAGGAGTAAAACAAATTCAAACAAATTTCAGACTCAAAAGTATGTTCTCTGGACGGGTTCTTCTCTAATGAAACGTTTCTTCTACCCTCCAAGAGACTTCTTTATTCTGAGAAGTTTCAGGTGAACTTGGAGGAGAGGTGAAACATTTCTTTAAAGAAGAACCCGTCCAGAGAACATACTTTTTCTTTTTGATTTTTCTACCGGAATTACTGAGATGCATCAGGACAAATTTCAGGCTGTGCCAAAAGCCAGGGAATAGAAATAGGTTTTAGAAAGAGCTTTAAAAGTGGATCGCAAACAGACCTGGAAGATTGTTCTTTAATCTTGAGCAGCAACACAAAACAAAAATAAATAAATAAATAAATAAATAAATAAATAAATAAATAAATAAATAAATAAATAAATAAAGATCCAGTTCTGTTTCATTGATTTCACTTTTACACCATATTTAAATGTTACTGTTACAGACAGCCTCATCAACTGAGATGCACTGTAAAAAATGAAATGTTGGATTTACTTAACCATGTTATGTGACCTGGTTCCACTTAACTGAGTTGAGTAAATTCAAAGCAATATACCAGTTTTTTAACCAAAGAACATGAGYATGTTGCTTTGAATTTACTCAACTCAGTTAAGTGGAACCAGGTCACATAACATGGTTAAGTAAATCCAACATTTCATTTTTAGAGTGTGTGTTGGAGAGATTCAGTCTGGGACTGCGTGGATCAATGGTAGGAAAACAAAGAAAATAAACGTGAGAAGAAGGGACTGTATGTGCAACAGGAAGGAATAAGACGGCACAGAAAAAGTGAGTCGAGTCGAGTCGAGCCGAGCGCTCAGTCGAGACATCAGAGGAATCCTGAGGATGAGGTTACAACACATGCTCGGACTGATCTGGACGCTGCGGCTTCTCTGATTGTGTGAACAGTGACTTTGACCCCCAGGAGGCCCCTTTCTAACATCCTCGCTGCTATTTATTACCCCCTTCACACCACAATAATAGAAATATGAGCTCAACCTGCGATTTGGCGGCAAGATGTGTGAAAAGAGAACTGCATCCACCACGGCTGACGTTTTACCCTAAAGCTTCATACTGGGTGGAAAGATGAAGGGATGTGTGCGAAAAACAAAAGAGGATTGAGTTTTGAGTGGAACAGATTATTTTTAACGGTTTTATCACGGTTAAATCCAGTATTCAAATGACATARAAACAATCTCAACCTGTAGTATCGATCATTTCAACAGTTAGAAAAACTACATCGAGGATCGACTCTAAGCTCGTTCTGATTTGTTCTGGTGATGGACAGACTAACAGATAAGGTCAGGCAGGATTCCTCGTGGATTATCATGTTTGCAGATGACACCGTGATCAGTGGTGAGAACAGGGAACAGGTGGAAGRGAGCTTGGAGAGGTTGAGTTATGCGCTTGAAAGAAAAAGGAAGTGAAAATCAGCTGTAGCAAGACAGTATTCATGTGAACGAGGAGGCAGGAGGTGGAACAGTGAGGTACAGGGAGCAGGACTTTATGTACTTAGGGCAGGCMTGTCCAACTCCGGTCCTCAAGGGCYGGTCTCCTGCAAGTTTTAGATTTGTCCCTGCTTCAACACAGCTGATTCAAAAAGATGATTTACTTTCTCAGTTTTCCATCAAGGTCTGCAGAGACCCACTAATTAAGCACTCTTTAGGTTCAGCTGTGCTGAACCAGGGCAGCACCTAAAACATGCAGGACAACGGCCCTTGAGGACCGACTWTGGACACCACTGACTTAGGGTCTACTGTCCAAGGAAACAGGGAGTGTGGTAACGAGCTAAAGAAGAGASTCCAGACAGGATGAAGAAAAGCTTCAGGAGTGATTGCTCACTAAAGTGTGGACGAAAAAGAAAAGGTTTACAAGAGAGTAGTGAGACCAGCTGTGTCGCAGGGTTTGGAGACAGCRGACAAAAACACAGGAGACAGAACAGGAAGTGGCAGAACTGAAGATGTAGAGGTTCTTGATAGTGAAAAGAAAGGACAAGATTACAATCATCAGAGGTACAGCACAGACTGAACCACTAGGAGATWAAGTTAGAGACACCAGACTGAGACAGTTTGGACATGTCCAGAGGAGAGACAGTGGGTATATTGGTAGTAGGATGTTAGACATGCAGCTGCCAGGACAAAAGCCTCGTTCACAAGACAGTTCCGCCAAAGTAGAACGCAAAGAGGTGTGGAGTGGGACTGAGCTGGGTTTTAGCGGAGCGTGACGCATTTAACACGTGATTTCCAAGTTATTTTCTAGTTTAAGGCCCTGTCACACTAGACAACTTATGCCCATTTATGAAACAGTTTTTACGTCTAAATTACTAATAAAAGTTATATATTTGATCAATTTGTTCGAATTACATTATGTACATGCCAAATGTAGCTTCCTGTTGATTTTTTCAATTCCATCTTCAATGCAGATGTCTTTAAAGTGTTCATAAGTTGGCATAGGTTGTCTAGTGTGATAGGGCTTTATAAGCAACAAGACTTTTGATACCAACCTGGCAAAACGGGCCGCAGTCCAAACGGRCCTCTGCTCGGGGAGATGCCTCTGACGATGCAGTCGAACAGGAAGCTGATCTGTTCGCTCTCTGCAGACGCCAGAAGAAAAACACCTGCCCCTGCAGGAAACAAAACCCATTAGTCTGACGCTGCTTCGTAATGTTTCACAAACTAATGCTTAAGGGTTACAATAATTTGGGGGCAATGGAGAAAAGACTAAAAACATATGGCAGCTGAGTCATTTTGAAGTGAAGTGTTTCTCGCACCTGTCTGTCAGTTCAGACTCAAAGAAAACACAATAATGTAAAGATCAGAAGTCGGTCCCTCCAGACGTGTCTGAGCTCTGTGACAATACAGCTGCCCCTCCACTGCACCGCCTCAACAACAAAAGGGAGGTCACTGAGACCACCCACACACATTCTAACACCCAACGTTGCCCTGGCTCTGAGAGGGGTCAGAGGTCATCAGCTCAAACGTCTGCAACTGAAAACCAAAGCTGTACGAGCCGCGCTGCKTTCCACTGGTGTAATTAAGACGTGTCTTCCAGAGAAGCAGAGTAACTACTCGCGGTGAAACCTCYACACCTCACAGTTTCAACCGCAGACAGAGAACATCAGGCACTCTGCAACACCTTACAGTGCAAATAATAATAAAAACAAGCGACACAAAGCACAGGTGGCACAGCTTTAGTCTACAATAATCTGTGTTAAAAGAAAAACAACAAGTGTGTCTTTCTGGTCTGTGTTCTGTGAAGTGACAAAACAAAGTAACAGAACCTGGTACGTTCCTGCTGTAAGTGGGAAGTGTAAGTTAGCTCCCATCTWCACAGACGCTGAGGAGCCAATTAATTTTTTTCTATTTCTTTCAACATAAAGTTATCCAAGTAGCCAAATCAGATTTAGTTGTTGTTGTTGTTTTGGCAAATGCTGCTCGTCTTTCATGTGATATTTAAGGGTGTGTGTTTCTGGGAGAAGTTCCTGTTGGCTCGACTGAAAACAAGAACTAAAATACTTTTGAGCAAATTTCACTCTTCAGGTGTGAAAAACAAACTGAGGACATTGAAGACCAAGAAATCTCAAGTACTAATTTGATCTTAAAATGTGTTTCAAATCCTTGTAAAATTAAATTTTAAATTTATATGCCCATATTTCAGACCAGTTTTTCTTCTGCACTGTCCAACATTTTAATAAGAAGGAATAATATTATCCTCATGTGATGAGACGATATGTGAGGGGTAACTAACGTACAGTAACCACATCTTGTTCCACCTTCGAACACGAATCCATTCGGCACCGGTCCATATCTGCGCAGGTCCGGCAGGTTCCAGTGGCCGATGATAAGCGGGGGGAAGTCCCGGACCAGAGCCAGGAGGTTGTTACACAGATGAAGAGTGGCGGGTCCGCTCTCCAACTTGGTCCCCGGTAAGACTCCAACGCTGAATCTGTGAACTGAGCAGACATGGAAGTTTGGGTCGAGCAACGACAGAAACACAAGGCTGAAAACTTTATGCACCATTGTACACTTATAGCTTCCCTCCCGGCCTTCCTTAACCCATAAGGTTGGGTTTTATCATGGAAGTAGAAATTTCCGGGTCCGGGTTCTAAAGGGTTTAAAAACCTCTACAGCAGATGAACTGTATTTGAAAAGGTATGTCTTTCAGAAATAATCCAACCAAGACGTGATGCTTCATCCTTCGGTGGATCATTTAGTGCATGTCAAGTTTTCACCTAGTTGATGGTAAATTATTTTAATTTGTCAAACTGTATTTTCTTTGAGGTAGGGTTAGGGTTAGATAATGTTCAATCTAGAGCTCAAGAGCCCAAAGTGGAGCCCATTCGATTTGGCTCACCAGCAGATGCCATAGTTACTAGGTAAATAACCTGTCATCTTATGTAGAAACACAATATTTCTACTTACTCATTTCATCCATTGGTCCAATGACTATAAGGGGCTGTAGTGCAGATAGTTTTCACTCATGGTGGTGACTTATCTTTGATTAGGGGTGTAACAATACATCGATCTATATCGATATATCGATTTGAATAGTTCATGATTCAGTTATATTGAGGCAAAATGAAAATATCAATCTATATTGTCGTCATACGCTCTATGGGAACCAATATCATCTGCCCATCTAACACAATCATTGTGTTAGATGGGCAGATATCACATATTGATCACAGATGTGTGAATTGAACTGAATCGAAATCATATCATGACAGACTTTGTGATATTGAGAAATATCGAATTGTCAGCCAAACATATCGATGTAATATCGTATCATGATAAAGCTGGTTATTTACACCCCTATCTTTGGTATATTGAGATTAAACATGAAACATGAAATACAGCAACAGGTAGGGATGGGTACCTTTGACATTTGAATCGATTCTGTACCAATATCCGGTACCTGGGAATCGGTACATGTACTTAACGGTACCAATTTTCGGTACTTTGTGCGTGTTGTTTTTTTTTTAATAATAAACTTTTTTTTATTTAACATATTTCTCAATATATAAAATTAACAAATACCAAGACAACATCCAACTCTATGT
>NW_013952625.1:667136-668663 GCF_001266775.1 Austrofundulus limnaeus
GCCCTCCAAAAATCTGTTGACATTAACTCCGCCCTCCAAAGCCAGCGTTTACGTTAGCATGGCTAATAATAGCAGAAGCTCCATTGTACAACCATATGAGACCCTGAGTGAGACCCAGAGGCAGAGTCGGTCGCAGCTTCTTTTTTTCCCTCTCTCCCTCCTCTGCTCTGCCCTCACTCTGCACGCTGTTACCAGAGCAGGGAGCAGCAGTGGTCAAAATACCTCAGAAACTCGAACACATAGGCTTTAACAAGGCTTTGATAAGCTAATGAATAGAGTCACATGAGAAAACGTGTTCATAACGAGTGAAAATAAATAATTAAACTGTGTCCGTGTCGGTCTCGAACCTTGGTCTCCCACTCTCTGGACCGACACTCTACCCATTGCCCTATTGGAGGCCTGTTATGAAATGAGCTGCACAACAACAACMATGACGGCATTTTATACTGAACAGGTGGAGCTTCATCTGGGGGTTGCTAGGTAAGGGGCTGAAYGCAGGTTCCGGTGGGTTGTCGTACGGCTTGTGACATCACAAAATGACGGAAGTATAAAACGTGTCGTTAATATCCATTAAAAATACATTTACTTACAGTAAATATGCCCCAGGGTGCATTTTTTTGGTCCTCGGGCTGCTTTTTTAAGAAGTACATACTCAAAGTTGAGTAAAAAAAAACTTTAAAAAGTGATTTTTGCATAATAGGTCCCCTTTAAGATTAGATTCAACCACACGTAGATTTGCACACTTTATAAAGCAACAAAACCATATTTTATCAATTTATGAAATGTCCCATGAACCTTTGCTACTTGAGCGTATGTCAGACTTTCTCCAAGTGCACAGACTAAAAACAAAGTGGGCCACCACACTGGCTGCAAGCTTAATCATTAAAAATACAGGATTTTACTTAAAAAGTATTTTCATGTATTATATTTCTGCATTTGGCCAGCAGCTCTGGATAAATTTTAATTTTGGCCCTCTTGGAGAGAATGTTTGGGCACCTCTGATCTAGAGTTTCTTTCATGATATATTGTTTGAGCCAACGGTAAAAAACAAACAGTGTTCTGAGCTTGTCTGGATCCATAAAGGCGTCCCCAAGAACTCAGTGCAAAGAGGTCTCTAATTCAGTATCACAGGTACCACAGACCATTGTCATGGAGTCCTATCACCATTTTGTGGTGGTTGAGCAGGTTGTGCCCAGTTAGAACTCCAACTAGTGTACTTAAGAGTTTTGTCCTGATTAGGGCTGCACCGATTAGTTGAAATAATCGATGACGTCGATTATGTAAATTTGTCGACGCAGATTTTTTATTATCGATTCGCTGTATTACATAACCACCATGTGAATATTCATGCAATTCCATTTCAGTACCTAAAAGCATCATTGCGACCGTATTGGCATAAGACTGGTGAGTTTTTCATGCTTGTCCTGAACGCAACATCGCGCAAGAGCGTAATGACGTCAGCAGCCGCTGCTTCAGTTCAGTCTGAAGCTTGAAAACAAGCCTCGCAGCTCCTGGAGTAAAATTTAC
>NW_013952625.1:670235-672262 GCF_001266775.1 Austrofundulus limnaeus
GGTGTGTGTGTGTGTGTGTGTGTGTGTGTGTGTGTGTGTGTGTGTGTGTGTGTGTGTGTGTGGGCACGCACACGTGTGAAGCTGCTGTCTTTATTGACGCATGAGGCTGAGAAACATTTCCACCTTTACACGTCTTTAAACAGAGCCCGACAGAGGAGGGAGGGGCGGGGAGGCTGTTGCCATGCGAGCGCTTCAAGAGCTGACCTGCGTCTGACCTCAAAGTGCACAAGCGACCAACTTGAAGTGTTGGATGCTATTTTGAAGCTGAAATCGCGTTCTGTGTGAACGCAGCATAAGAGACTACTACTACAACTTAGAGTTTTCCTTGTCAGGGCGATGAGAGTTTTCCCAAACCTAAGATTTAGACTGTTAATCAGGGTTTTTTTTTTTTTTTTTTTGCCTGTCTACTGTCCGTCAGCTCCCTCCAGCAGATCGAGTGTTGACTTTTAATCCAGGCCTGTAGGGTTGTCCTTCAGACGGTTGTTGAGATACCAACTTTTGTGGTAAAACATAACTCAGGTTTGCACATGACAGAAGGAAACGTTCTCAGGTCCCAGCACGATAAAAGCAAACAATATAAGATAAGAATAACTCAAATACAGACATAAACAGACCTGTAACAAAAGCACAAAAAAGAGGTAATATTGGTGCAGGYTCTTCGTCAATAAGATGGCAGCAGAAAGTTTTATTCAAGTCATCTGTTGAAAATCCCTGTATTTTTTTTTCATATTGAATTATATATCGCAGGGTTAGAAAAGAAATTGCACCGTAAATTTTATGAAATATCATGCAGCTCTGATTCGATTTATATGTGACCCATCACATCARGCCAAGATCTAACCCATAAAGTCAAATTGGGTCCAAATGACCGAAGCACATTTGGCTTTTTAAGCTACATATTGAAACATGGATCATCCTGATATCACAAGTAACTCCAGAGTGGCTTAATTTATTGTGTTAATCACAATAATATTTGGTCAGAATCTCAATTCACTTTGTTAAATCCTCAAAGTGCAATTCATTTGCAACAAATAGTGGTGACGGCCAACACATTCACACAAGCTTTACACAACAATTATTAAAACAAAATACATAGATGCATCACGGACAAATGTAAAAAATAAAGAATAAAATTAGATAATACATTAAAACATGAGCTACAAAAGGAAATTGGACTGCAGCAATTCAATGACGACCTTAAGTCAGGGCATTAATACTGTTACGATCACTGACCTCTAGGGGCTCTCTTTATGACAACAGGTCTCTCTTGTAAATGAGAAAGAGATCTTCCTGTATAAATAAAGGATAAATAAAAAGAATAAAAAAATTAAAAAAAATGAGAGAGCTTTCTCCTCTGTGTTTCAGGTCTACCTGGCTGCCACAGGTGAAATGTTTTGCTGCTCGTTTACCACTCCATAAAGAGCTTCATCTCAGATGTCAAGCCCCCTTTTTTTTTCTGGGCCTTGATCTGCAGTGATCTTGTCTGTGTGGTGAAGTTGAATTTACAACATAATATGAACAATTACWGTGTGAACCATTAAGTGTATACAGTATTCTAAAAGTGAATGTGTTTTTGTCTTCACAGGGGAAGCTGGTAGAGGTTCTCTGCCATTTTTTGTTCCAGACCTTTTCTCCTGTTTTGTGGGCAGCCAGGGAGCTCAGCCCTTGTACTTTTTTTTGTTTACATTTAGATAGTGCCATTTTATTTCATATAAAGAAGGGGGTGTTTTGTTTGTTATTTTGGCCTTGGAGACCCTGAAGCTTAAAGCTTCCCTGTGTTGGTTTGTTTTTTATTTTATTTTTTGTAAAATAAACTCAGTTTCTACTGACATCAACTTAAGTGGTTAATTGTTTGATTTTATGTTACAATAAGTGCCATAAATATCAGAGGTTGTAACAAATATACAGCTTGTTTATAAAAAAAACTATGACTGTAGGAATAAAAGAGAGCTTCAATCTGTTCATTCTTAATCTTATTTTTAGGTTAAGCTGGAAACATACTCCCTGCGAACTGCCGACGTCGGCAG
>NW_013952625.1:672968-675742 GCF_001266775.1 Austrofundulus limnaeus
CACACACACACACACACACACACACACACACACACACACACACACACACACACACACACACACACACATCTAAAGGCGGTATTAGCGCAGGCAGCTGTAACAACATTGACCTGAAAGATCTGAAGAGTATATCAGCTCAACCTGTGGAGTATATTTAGCCGTACATTATTATGAAGAATAAACTACAAGCTGAGMAATATCSCTTTAGTTGATTTAAAGAAGGAAAAGAAGAGGCAGCTAATAAATGTAAGCATTTTTAAACTTTCAACAAAGTTAAAGTCTCACAGGTAATACTCRCAGAGCTCTAAATTCATGAAAAGTGTCTGGCAAAAAGCATTCTTTTGAGAAATGATGGTCCTTTAATAATTTAATGTCTGATTGGCCGATAAGTACAAGCTTCTGTGCTAAGTATGGCCCACAGGCCACCAGTTGACAATCATTCAAGTGTTTAAAGCCTGTGAAACAATAGGCAGAAAGGTTTTAATATAAGGAAATATTTCAACTTTGCATGCCAACTTCAAACTTGTACATGTTCAGTAACATTTTTATTGTGAAGCAAAAATGTAAAATCAACRTAAGTTATGATTAACTAAAAAAAAATTGACTTTTTTTAGAAAATCTACTCCAACAAAATTAGCACAACACAATTTATACATTTTAAATCATGTTTGCCAAAATTTTAGAATAATTTCGTCTTTTATCAACTTTAACGCCTTATACAAGAATTTTAGTGATGTTTAGCAATAGTTAATAAACATATTTTACTAACTAATGAAACTAATCTAAACAGGTTGGCTTGTTGTTAGCTTGCTTCCAAAAAATGGCGGAGTGATTTAATGTTTGTTATCAGTCTCAATCGGCGCTGATGGTCCATGTCATCTTACCTGCTACAGGCGACGGCTTCCGAAACACGAGCCACCTAGTTTTCCACTGTGACACAGAGTAAAACAAAACTTTTATAAGCAACCACTAATGTGTGTGTGTGTGTGTGTGTGTGTACGTGCGTGT
Source organism: Austrofundulus limnaeus (assembly GCF_001266775.1). Taxonomy (NCBI): domain Eukaryota; kingdom Metazoa; phylum Chordata; class Actinopteri; order Cyprinodontiformes; family Rivulidae; genus Austrofundulus; species Austrofundulus limnaeus. The sequence goes on from NW_013952625.1 coordinate 673,977, forward strand.
AAGCACTTCAGAGGTTCCCCGCCGGTAAATAAAGATAAAAGTTAGCACCTTTTTACCGTCTCTGAGTCTGGCGTATCCCTCCACAACAACAGACTCCGTCATCTTCAGTCATGGTTCCTGACAGCTGCAGAGGAGCTGTCTGAATGAGGGCTCACTTTCAAAATAGCCTGTTCTGATCCGTGCCGTGGGGCAAATTGCAACCCCCCTGTCCGCTCGCCCCCTCCGCCAGAAAGTAGGGAGGCACATAAAACCGGTACCCCGGTGTTTGTCTGCGGGGTGAGGCACAGCCCGGTGCCGCGGGTTCGATCTCACCTGCCATCAAATTATGTTTTAATGAAAAACTGTTATAGATAACTGTTATTTCTTATCTTAAAATATTTTAAATGCATATTTTTGTGCAACTAGTGTGACACTACAAATTGAATATAAAGCATTATTGGCAAAATACATAGATAAAATTCCTTTTAAAATGTTTATAACATTAAAAGTTTGTTTAATTTAGTTTTCTGTGTACGTGATCTATTAAAATTAATGAATYACATTAAATGTAAACTATATACTTGATATACTTTCACATCATTAATCATACCCAGTGCCTATTAATAAGCTCAGTCCATTGTGAGGTGGTGCTGCACTTTTCAATGTGAGAATGCTGAGGGCAAACCCCACAGGAGGAAATATGCAGACTAAACCACAGTAAAATTGTAATTATTTGCTACAATATAGCCCCTACATCCAATCAATCAAACAGCCAATCAATCAATTAATTAATCAATTATTCACCCAGTTAATTATCTCACAGATCAATCTACAATGCAATCCAATCAACTATTCAAACATTCAACCAACCAGACATTTCCACCATCCAATCAATTAATTTACCAAACTTGTATTTATTCAGCAAACCAACCAACAAATCAAACATTTAACCAACAAACAAATTCACAATCCAAACAATCAATTAATAAACTAAACATCCATCCAACCAATCAATTGGTCTAAAGGCAGTTTTTCCATCATTTTTTTTTATTTGTTTCCTAAATACATGACTTTTAAATGCTGTTTATCCACTTAACAGATAAACAGTACACATCTGTTTATTCAGACATTCGTTTACTTGATAAGTTAAAGGCTCATCACACACCATGAAGATAAAACTAAGTTTTCAGCTAGCTGCTCTTATGAAATCACTTTATTGGTGCCAAACTGTGACAATAGATGTCTGTCTGTTACAACAGTTCTCTTTGGTCTTTTTCAAAGATGCAAAGAAAGAAATGKATGTTTTGGTGACAAGCTGAAAAGTTTACAGTCATTCACTCATTTACAGGCCAGCGGTCACTCTTTCAGAGATGAGGATGTTCTCATTCTTGATAGAGAGGAACGTTGGTTTGAGAGAGGAGAAAAAGAAGCCATTTTTGTGAAGAAAGACCGTCCATCATTAAACAGAGGTGGAGGCCTCCGTTTTCAGCTATCCCCCTCCCATAGTGTGGCTATAGCCAGTATCATTCCTCCCCCTGTTAACAATAGGTGTTAATTGTCAACGATAGCCATGTGATGTGAGTATCAGTCACATGGAGGCAGGACTTAAAAGCCTGAATTTTGCCTGAAACTCTCAGACTGAAGAAGTCTCTTGGAGGAGAGACGAAACGTTTCATTAGAGAAGAACCCGTCCAGAAGACCTATACAATTTTTTTCTTTTTTACACCAGAGTTAGTTATGGAGTTCCTCAGGGTTCAGTGCTTGGACCAATCCTCTTTACTTTGTAT
>NW_013952625.1:675995-680660 GCF_001266775.1 Austrofundulus limnaeus
TAAATAAATAAATAAATAAACAGTACAAAACAATATGACTCCCCCTTACACTTCGCGTGCGGGGGTCATAATTAGTAGAAGCTAACCCTATATATATAGTTTAAAGTTAGTCAAACAACAAATAGCAAATGCTTTTTGTACCATATTTTATATGTAGTACATTTTTGTATATTGTATATATTTTTAAATGTTATTTTATTTCTTTTTGACACTCAGTTTAGCTGCTAAAGATGCTACATGCTACACACATATGGAAAGGTCTGGTCCAAATACACATGAACATTTCATGTTACTTTGACGCGTAAACAATGCATAAAATACGTGTTGTTTACGAATTGTTTGCAAGTCAAAATTTTACATGTATTTGATGCGTAAACGACATGTCAAATACTCGCGAACAACACGTCAATAACACGTTGTTTATGCCTTATTTGAGGAGAAAATTCATGTGTTTATGTCCCTTTTGGGTAACTTCCTCTTGGTTTAAGTTGTGTCTTTTCTCATTGGCTCTTTCAAGTTCAGGGCTTAACCACTTTAGCAAAGGGAGGGGTGCCTCCCACCCAACTCTGCTRAAATAACCTTCTCCATGTCTGCTTCATTAGTACACTTATGTTTTAATACATATTTATAGCCAATAGGTTATTCAAATATATACACATAATTTATTAGCTCCTTCCTATGTAATACATGTCTTCATAAAAACTTCATGAATTTGATTGTTTAAATACCCTTGAACCCATTTATTTAGTTTTATTTTTGTTTCAAACGATCACACACGGTGCCTGACACGTCCCACACTGCTTGTAGGAGGAGCTAGTTTTTATTTAAATCAGGGTAAAAACAGAAGTTTTGCATATATAAATATTTTAGTGGACTTAAAATCAATGGAACCTAATGTAGAGAAAGCTAATCGGTGCGCTAACGATTTTCAAAGTGATAGAAATAAAGCTAATCTGCTACATAAGAAGCAAGTTCCAGTATTAGCGGATTGGTGGAACTGTGCCCACCACTGGACACTGAGCTAWAGTTTGGTGTGGTAGTAGCCATGTTATTGCTTAAGATCCTGCAAAAGAGTTACAACTTTGTCATTTCAAAATTTCTTAAGGTTCTATTTAAATGGCAGAGTTACCATTAATGTTACTCATCTGCCACCCAAATGCTTCCCCTACCTGACAAGCGTCTGCACATTCAGACAGCCCGGCACAGATCATGTTGGAGGTGACGTGGTTGCCGTAAACTCCCGGGTGCCTGCAGATCTCGTCGGAGATTAGTCTCACACCCGCCTCCTGCAGCGTGGAGTAACTGCTCGCATCTGTGCAATCGAGTCAAAAACAAGGAATGCATTTTCTTTACACACACACACTCACACACACACACACACACACACACACACACACACACATGTGTAAACACAGAGTTTGTGCCTTTTCCTCACAGACACTCACTCTCGTTCACGTGGCCCCAGCCACTGATGGCGCAGCAGTGGCCGGCGGGGAAGGTTGTGTTTTTTTCCGGAAGACAAATGGGCCTGATGAACGGGGTCTTCTTCACGCAGTGCCCGTCCTGCTTCTTCAGCTTGATCAGAACTGACAGAAACAAAAAGTTAGCAAATGGGGAAATAAGTTATGTTGTAACTGCAACACCCAACTCTCTCTGTGTGTGGACTTGTTACCTTTTTAAGACCGTTTCTACACACCTAACTTGTCAAGACCAGTAGTCCTTATGGGAACTATAAGACTGGTCCAAATATGGTGGAACTCCATTTTTGGATGGAGAGTTAGGTTTCGGAGTTAGGCTATAGAAACGACTGGAAATGAATGGAAGTCAATGAACGGTCCAACTAAGTACATACTGGTAAATGTAAACTTGTGTGTGTGTGTGTGTGTGTGTGGATGAGGAGGGGGAGCGCAGGGACACAGCTGCTCAATGACACACAGCTGTGCACACAGAGAGGGGAGCTTCAGTGATTATTTTTTAAACCGGGACCAAGAGGTCATCATGTCTATGTGAGTCACTGGYATGTGTGTGATTGTGTATTTACCAATGTCATGTGATGTGGGGTTAAACACAGAAAACTGGTTGGGAAAGATGTAGTTCTCCACTGCGAAGGTCTGGGTGTTGGGGCCCGTAACGTTGAAGTGGTGCTGGCCCAGAACCACGCGGATTTGAGATCTCAGGGGGCTGTGGGAAGACGTTTCATTCAGTCATATCAAACAGTGAAGTGGCATCTAAAAAGGACCATTTTTTCCACAGTTTTTTTTTTTGTTATCTCTTTTGCCATCATCTGTTGGGGCAGCAGCATCACAGCCAGGGACCTAAAACCTAATAAAGAAGGCTGGTTCTGTTCTGGGGACGACTGAAACCTCTGGAGATGATGGTGTAAAGAAGGATTTTTACATAAAATTAAGAACATTGTGGACAACCCTGACCATCCTCTTCATCTGACTGTCATAGAGAAACAGAGTCTTCACTCAGAGGCTTCTTCAATTTGGTTGTAATACAGACCACTACACAAGATCTGTCCTGCCCACAGCCATCAGCAGCTACAGCAACTCTTTAGTTAAATGAGTTACAACAACATATAATTTCCCTCTGGGATCAATAGTATTTTTGAATTGAATTGAATTGAACCCCAACAGAGAATAAGCTTGACTTTGTGTTTACAAGGCATATTCAGATCTTTAACCCTAAATCTTTAAAGATGCCCATTTTACGATACTACGGACGACTGCTGTAATTTTTTTAAGGTGCCTGTGACATCAAATTTTTGTAATAAATGTTAATGCGTTTTTGGAAAGACAACATTGATAACATATTGCAAAACAAATTTCCCGCCATTGAGATGAACAGTTGTTGAGATATTTGCATGTGAAGAAACAGGAAGTGACGTCAAAGGGGAATATCTGAATGTGAACAGAACGTTGCTACAATAATTAGAGACAAATCCGATGTTTTTTTAGATTATTTTGAGTCACTATCAGAGTTGAAGAAGAGTTTAAATAATATTGTTTCAATAAACAAAGACTAGAGTTTCTTTTCTTAAGAGTTCCCCTTTGATGTCACTTCCTGTTTCACTTTGCTGAGCCAAACTCAAGAGAAAATAGGCCAGTTATGAGAAAAAATGGGTAAAATCGTGTGTATTATGCTAATTTTCTTAAATATGACTGTTTTCTTTGACTTTTTGTGTTTGAAGAATAAGCATGTCACAGGCCCTTTAATGGTTTTGTGTTTTACTTGTTTGAAACAGTGTGTTTTTGAAACTCTTGTGTTGAAGGAGTCAAACACTCAAACTGTCTCATTTTCAATAACTCCAACAATCTGAAAGACCAAACATAATGCTTCCATTAGAACATGATCTCAGATTGTAGCTTTGTAAAAGTAGTTCCCAAAGAGTAAAAWAGGTTCTTTAGTTGTTCTTAGGCACTAATGACTGCTTATACATATTCACATTTTGTTCAGAAATAACACATCATATAGAGGTTTGACTCAGAAATGCTCAGCCGCATCAGAACATTTTTTATTTCCCAGTATGCGTACTTGCGGAAGAAGCAGTGTGCTGCAGAGACGATCCAGCAGGAGGAGATCAGGCTGCCGGCGCAGAAATCGGACTGTCCGATGTAAATGGCGGCCATCCATGGATGCATWCCTGGCAGGGCCGAGGTGCCGCCGAAGATCCGCCCCCTGGGTACCGCTAGCCTCTTCTTGTGCCTCGTCCCACACACGGGGTTTTTTGCCGGCTTGGAGGCGTTTGGTTTTCCATCACTTGGCGGGACATTGAGCAACATAAGCCTTTGAGAAGAAGCTGAAAAGTTCAAACAGAAAATTATTTCCCACTTGAAGTTAGAGATTTTACTGCAGCTTTTTTTTTAAAGTCTCTAACCTCTAAACACTTCAAACAGGCGCTGACAAGAACTTTCCTAATTTCTCCTGAGAACATTTTTGATCACGCTGCTGGTGAAAGRACCAAACAAGTGGCTCAATATGGTGATAATGTCTGAAAGACACAGGCTCTTCTTGATGCAAATCGTATGCTAAGGAGGCCACAGCAGATGGGAAAGGCTTGTGAAATTGCTTGGCTTCACGACAACCAGCCACCTGTGCCAGATCCCACTCAGCACAGAAACATTCAGCTGCACCTGACATGACATGTTGATTCAGGAYGACTCCCGTTTTATTACTCTTGTAACACAAACCTACGTTCAAAAAACCTCTTTAAGCCAATCATCTAAACCAAAATSAACTTTTGAGTGCTGTGTGACTCATTACAAATTGGATGCATTCCCTGAACGTATTTTTTTTTATTTAAAAAAAACTGGTTTTTATTCAAAGCAGGGTGATGAGTATGCTTTTTGTAATGATCAAATGAACGCTGATGACTCTGAATAAAAATCTCAACCTTAAATATAACAAAGCCAAAGCAGGAATGTTAAATTGCTCTCCGACTAGTTGTAACATTAGACATTATTTGATAAACATTTACTTCAAATATTAAAACAAGACTGTAAAAATACTGTAGGCTGTTTAATTTTTTGACAAATTTACATAATCGACGTCATCGAGTATTTCAACTAATCGGTGCAGCCCTACTCTTGATTGTAAATTTTGGACAATATCTGGTGTTTAGTCCTTTTAAATGAAACCAGAGCCCCCTGACAGAGAGAAGAA
>NW_013952625.1:680814-682634 GCF_001266775.1 Austrofundulus limnaeus
GGTCGGGCCGCAATGCATTATGGGATGTGCTGGGCCGGGAAGGATCCATCAGACCTGTGCTTCAAATCGGGGGAAAGGAAGGACGTATTTGTCGGCCGCATCGGAGGAGTCTTTGGTTTGGGACGTCCTTCGTCACGGCGCTGTGACGTATGCGGCCGACGAATTCGGCCTTCGGAGGACCCGGCCTGCCATTTTGGACACAGCCATTAACTCCTGAGCTAATATAATTTATTAGCTCAGGAGTGAATGCCAATAATATTAGCTTGTGAGCCTCATTTATATTAGTAATATACATTTATATGGCATTAGATCCAGAGCTAATTTGCTAAACATCACATTTGATTGTTTCAACACATATTGTACAGAACATAAACTTATWCAAAATATAACTTTATTGTCACACATTATGGCTTTTTAGCCTCAACTCTTTGTGTTTTAGTCTCAACTAGAACCTATCATCATACTCAGAATGTATTGCTTCAGTAACAAAATTGTGATGTGCTTAAGTGAAAAATGTAATAAACATATACAGTTWTTAACAAAATTAGATGATGTCATGTGTCACATACAACAACTTTTAGTAGAATAAAGAAATAACGACATATAAAGGCCAACGTGTGGAACTTGTCGGAGATCCCTTTAAGAAGGCACACTCACTAAWATAAAAAATGAAGCACCCAGACTGAATTGTGGGAACGAAATAAAACTGCGTGTGTTTAAAGGTTAAGTGACTGTACAGCAGTGATTAATGTATCAAGTCAAACAAAGTTGGGAGCAGCGTGCCAGTGAGGTGCTGTTATATCCTCTCCYGTGACCCAGTCATCCCACAGCTGTTCTAACTGGGCCTCAAGCACGGGTAAGATCTGGGTGGGGGTTCATGTCTGAGATGAGTCCACACAGGTTTGATTAAGAAATGATCAGAGGATCCCAGGAATCAACAGAGGACCTCAACATGRTGGGGGCATGCCATACACACAGGTATCGTGTAGGTGGATAGTGTCTTGTTGGAAGGTTGTACAACCAGGTGGTGTTCTGTTAATGTCAAATTTATCTATACAGCACATTTAATAACTTGTTGACCAAAGTGCTTCACGTATGTACAAGTATCTTGCCATAAAATTACTTTGGCAAAAGTCCTCTTTAAGAATATTGCTCGAGAAAAAGTCTTAATCTCTTAAGTATATCACTCCTGGTACTGTGGGTAAAATAAACWTTTTTTCCTGCTTTTCTACACCTGGGTTTATGGTCTCCATGAGTTTTTTTATTCATTGTTATTCATGATTTTTTAAAAAAGGTTTATATACTGTAYAATGCAACTAATTAACGGGACTTGCCTGGTTAAATAACGGTAAATTAAAAACAATAATAACTAGACATGGGTTTTTACGWTGTAAAAACAAGTGTGCATTGTCACGTAGCATGTCATTGCAGCATGGCTTTGCCTRCAGCATTGGAATTGCAGAATGAACTGTGACCAAGTTCAAATGTGTTTTCTATACCAGCTTGTGCCTGTCACGTCAGCAGATGTTTGTAATTAAGGTAATTGTGTGACAATATGAAGTTTGAAGAGATTTTTGTTAAAGTAGCGTTAGTTGAATTTGAACCCTATCTCCCGCATGAAAGCCCACAGTGCTCATCATGAGACTATAGGGAGCTGTGGCAGAGGACAATCCCAGGGATTGGATTGTATGTATACAGAAAAAGTTTACCTTGCCAATGCAATTATTGACACTTTAGTGCAATATACTCCTGATCAAAATCTTAAGACCAGTCAAAAAAGTGCAAAAATTTGCATTTTCCACTATTGGATCTTAAGAAGG
>NW_013952625.1:685356-691031 GCF_001266775.1 Austrofundulus limnaeus
CAGCTCTAGGACAAATTATGCAGGAGGAGAAGCATGGCAAAGTTGAGATGACTTGGATGGAAAACGAATCACAACAGTGTGCATTGCAATGCACATAATTACATTGAAGAATGTTATTTTGTGTGTCAAGGAAACCTTTTGAGGCTAAGCATCTGACATGTATTAAGAATCAAAAGTACATTTCTGATTTAAAATGTACTTACTGTAAGTAATAAAAGTAAAAGAATTGAGTGAACTTAAGCAATTATAATTTCCAAAATAGCACTTATTGAGAGGTGACCTCCCTCAAAAAAGGCCATAATGACTATAATATTATAACGTAATTTGAAAAATAAATGAATTTATACTTCTCATCTAACCACAGTTAAATTCACTCTATCTGGGAGGCATCATATGTCTAGATAGTTTTTCAGTAACAAGCCAAAATGAAATGGAAGTAAGTACTGCTAAAAGGTAAGGAGTAGAAAGTAAAAAGTCGGTTGAAAGGAAATTAATCCAGTGAAGTATTGATAACCAAACTTTCTACTTAATTAAAATAAAGTATTTGTCAATTGTTCGTTTAAACCTCAGCTTTTATCTTTCCAAGCGCCGTCCTGAGCCCCCTGGTTACTCACACGCAGGCGTCACACAGGAGGGGATGTCACAGTACTCCCAGGAGATGGCGCTGTCAGTTACAGTGTAGCACCAGGGCCTCTTGTCCCCGTCTGGGTTTCTGTGACACAGAAACACACAGCGGAGAGCATGATGAGTTCTTCTGCTTTGGAACTGCGTTCCTCTCCTCTATATCTAGTTTTTGCTGATTTTATTAAAGTTTGACAGACTGTAATTAAATAAGAACTAATCATTTGTTTAATCTGAAACATAAAATTAAAGTTTGAACGTGTTTCTAAAATTCCCAAAATTTGATAGAAACTGTTTTTTTTCTTTGACGTCTGGGATGTTTTTGGCGACACAAAATTTGCTGCAGATACAAGTGTGTGGATGCTCGGATCCTTAAAATAGATTTTATAGGAAAAGTACGAGACAATCTTCCTGATGAGTCYGCTGGTATCGTAGCAACTGCCTTTTTATTATTCCATTTTGTTTGCAATTACGGCCCCTTTGCAGAATGCTTGGCACACACACACACCTGCAGAAAGCATGCTCCCCCAGGCCCTTGGCAGCCGGTGACACCACTAAGCCCACATGGAGCTCGTCAAAGAGCAGTTCGGAGCTCCAGGGCAGACAGCGGGCACCAGACGCCGTGGTGCCCACCACTCCTCTGTAACCTGTGCCCCTGCCGTTGTAGCACTGTGTCTCTGGCTCTGCACACACAGAAACCACAGGCAGAAGCACACAAAACCATCACAACCCTGTCGGTTGTCCACAGGAAGACCTATACATGAAGATTAATAAGTATTCTGAAGTCAWACACCGAACCACTAAGAGGTAAAATGTCACTCGTCTGATCTGTAAATCACGGCCGCAAGTGCACTGCAGCCATCATAAGATTATGTAAATCTTTTTTGTCCCGTCACTTTCAGCTTGAAACCAGCTTTGTTTTATCATGCAGCTCCTCCGTGGGAGCAGATGGCGTAAATTTGGTCGAGTCGAACTGAATCGTGTGGGCGGTACTTACGAAGGCTACATCGAGGCCCGCTGTAACCAGCTCTGCAGTAACACACTTCCTGTCCGGTGCTCATGATGAGTCGACAAGTTCCAAGATTCTGGCAGGGATTTTTGCGGCACGCTGGATAAATAAACACAGAAGAAATGTCACATCTTAAAAATAATATTTATACAATATTTATGCGTATATACAGTATGTTTTCAGCTCAAAAAGCATAAAATAAATCTGATCCTATAATGCTACCCATAATTTCATAGAGGCTTCAGGATTTTTCAGCCTTTGCGGTGTACACGCATAAATACGATAGTTAGGAATTAATTTTTGCAGTGTTGAACAAAAATTAAAAATTTTAATCCCTAATTGGGATTAAAATTTTTAATTTCTCGCAAAAATCACTAAAATGAATTTAATTAATTCATTTTAGTGATTTTTGCGAGAAATTTTTTTTTAGAAACGATGTGTATGTTTGTATNGTACAGCTCCTATTGTCTGCACATTCATTCAGACTGAATAAATACTAGAGCTGTGAAATTAATCGAGTTAACTCTGATTAATTTTAGTGCTGCATGGGCATGATTAAAAATTTTAATCGCGATTAAAATTTACAATCACTTTACTCTGGCTGAATATGTAGGTTTGTATATTGCAATGCACTCCATGTGTAACAAACTATGTTTATTTTTTTCTTTTATTGTGTTTTTCTTTTTATCTTCTTATTGCTTATTGTTTTTTATGTGTATGTTTGTATGTTGCAATGCACTCCATGTGTGACAAACTATGTTTATTTTTTTCTTTTATTGTGTTTTTCTTTTTATCTTCTTATTGCTTATTGTTTTTTATATTTATTGCTGACAAATGGGACTTCAGTATCTGTCGTTTCTCATGTTTTTATTTGGAATGATAATGGAAACTCCTTGAACTCTTGATTAATCTTATTATTACGCACAAAATTGAATTCTGACTCAAAGAGGTTTAGAGCATTTTTCAGGTGCTGTATTATATAAAACTTGTGCCATTTTCCTGTCCTGATTGCTCGGTTCATGTGAGCAGCCTCGTGTTGCTGGCRAACAAACAAAGGCTCTGGATGAGATGTGTGATGATGCCCATCTAAAGCCACAAGTTTTCAAAATCCACGCTCCCAAAAAAACGTGACCACAAGSTTTGTGTTTATGTGTATGTTCATGGAAAAATACAAAGATAAAAAACAGCATTAACATGCATTATAATAATTATTGCTGTTGCATTAACGCGATAATATTACGTTAATTTGTTAATTATTTTATATATTTTTTTGTGTCAAACATCCCTTAACAACCAGAAAGAAGAGAGAAAATTAATGAGTAAGACAAGAAAAACTTGTTTAATTTGAATTTGGTGCCATCGTAGGGTTTTCAGGGCCACCCCACAAAGCCCCACCCCATTAAAACTTTCTGGAGGCACCTCTGGTCAAACGCTCCACTGGGATGAAAACACAAAAAGGCCCACAGGGTTTGTCCTATAGTGTATACCACCACTCCTGAGTCACAGTGAGTCATACAACGTGTCTTTTATCCAAAGGTGGGGTTACTACTGTTATTATGGAGCTGTGATCAAAGACAGGGTAGGGCCAAGTCTTTCACGTAGTAAAGGAACAAAAAACATTTCTTCAAGCGAGGAGTGAAAACCTGATCTTTTTAGTTTTAGGCACGATGCCAAGAAGAGTAGAAAAGTTTTCTCTTTCTCTTGTTTTCAGTTTGTGCTGACCTAAAGCTCCGTGTGTGTTCAGGAGTTTTCAACAAGTCGGCGCGAACAATCACAGCCAGGCCGCTGTAACCTTTCATGTCGGGTGGGGGTGTCGCCCTTATCGCGTTGACAAAAGCCCGGCTGAAAAGGCGAAAAACCAGGAGGACACAGTTGACGCACGGGGCAACAAAACATGACTTACTTGTGTAGCGGACCCTTTGACACTCGGCCTCCCCGGCCACACACGTGCACTGTTCTACGTTACGGAGATGAATTCGCCCCCAAGTCGCGCCGACGTCATAGTAGCGCAGGTGTAGGGTTTCGTAGCACCTCTCTGGAAGACAACAGGTTGAAATCTGAGTGGAGATGAAAGAGATCAGGAAAGCTGATGCATGTTTTGTTCCAATTCTGCAATTTAGGTGAAACCCAGCTCCAACTGACCCCTAAGTATTTTTTATTTTATTAGCTTGTTTGGAAGCATAAAATTAAATATGATGACATTTCAATGAGGCACGTGTGACCCCTGAAACCTGGACAGGAAGAGGAGGGTAAATATAATGGATGGATATTATATTACTATATATTATATAGAGAAATATTGTTTGATTCTGAACTGACTGACAAGCTAATGGCTAGTCTGAGTGAGGCCAAGACTAAAATGGATTTCTGTTATCTTAAAACATGTCCAATCTAAAAACATTTTATAAACATTTGTATAGTTCACTTTTACAAACCTATGCATCTTTCTCAATTTAACATTGCATGATTTTTTTTCAGCTGAAACTGTAGGATATTCCTGCAATAAATGCTAATATTAGCTACTACTGAAGCTTCTCTAAATAACCACAGAAGTTTTATAAATAGTTTTCACATGAACTGCACGCAAATTTTAGGATTGCTTCAGCCAGGACTAGCTGTTAGCTCATCAATCTGGCCCGAAATAAACTATTTCTCCTAACAAATGTAGCTGAAACAGATATCTACAACAGGTAAGATATTATTTATTTATGAGGTTTTCAAAGAATCACAAAGCAACAGAGCTGAACTATTGCTCTAACATAAATGGAGCTTGCTTCTAGTGTGCTAAAATGTTCTTTATGATGCTTAGCTTGTTGCTAGCATACGATTGCTAATAAATGTCCAACATGGCACAATGGTTTTAAAAAAATGTAAAGGGTTATAGAGCAACGTTTTTCTGTTTGGAAACCCCCCAAATGAATGGAGAAACAGCATTGAAGACYTATGTCACAGAGCAAAGAGAACATCTTTATGTGTACCTAAAACAATAGCTTTTTCTCTGTTGCCTACATGACAACACAAACATCTGGTGTTGAACAAATTGAAACAAACTATACAATAGCTTACTTTGCTCGCATAACCTTCCAGTGAATTTCTCTGGACAGGAGCAGCTAAACAAGCCGGTCTGTGGTGTTGGTGTGCAGACTCCGCCGTGCTGACATGGATTCACCCTACACGGGTCACGTACCACATGGGATGTGTTGTTAAGACCTAAAGGAATGCATGAACAAAAGGAATAAAGACAGTGAGAGGAGGAGAAGGCTGCACTGTGATTTGGAACGAACGTGTGCCACCAGTTTTACTMACCATCTGATGGAACACAGAGGCGCCACTGCTTGTCCCGGTCAAAGTTACGTGTGAGAGAGCACCTGGGACAGGAAAACAAAAAGGTTCTGGCCACATGACTGAAAAACTGAACCTGTTTGRACAAAATGTACAGGATCACATGAACATCGCCGTATTTATTCATGGGGCAAAGCATTCTGGGTAAATCATGACTCTTACAAGGTTCTCTGGTGCTCGAACGATTTTAGACCATTTTGTAAACTCTCCTTTAGGATTATAGAAGAGATGTTTCATGAATATCTAAGCTATAAATCTGCTTTTTTGAGCTTGTTGAATTTACACAATTCCAGTGGCGTTTTCATAGCAACCTCAGCGTTTTCTCAGTTGACCTGTGACCTGGAACATTTAGGCTCTTCTAGAACTTGTAACTACAAAATGGTCTATTTTGGACGTTCAGCTCTTTTAAAGAAAACCAAAGTGCAATGACAGAGAGGAGAATGAGAAACTGATATATCAATCCACCCCCTCTCACTGTGACTGCTAGATATGGGCACCAGTGACCCCCATGACCCCTAAAAGAAGAAACTGATATACATGGAGCTAATTCATACAATGAGATTTGTCGTTAGCTCCCAAGCTAAACTATATTAGCTTCAGCTTGGGAGCTATCGACACACACACACACGTATATACGATAGATAGATAGATAGATAGATAGATAGATAGATAGATAGATAGATAGATAGATAGATAGATAGAT
>NW_013952625.1:691061-695385 GCF_001266775.1 Austrofundulus limnaeus
GAAGACAAGTTGATAAAGTAAATTTTTTAAAATCTGTATTGTTCGATACAGCACTGTTCGATACGGTTCGATACAGGTACAGTACATGTATTGTTGCACCCCTAATAGATAGATACTGTATATGCATCACTAAAATATGTGGTGTTAGCTCCTGAGCTAATACAGACGTACATACATGATGTTAGCTTCAGAGCTAATTTACTAAACATCACATTTGATCACAGACACTGGTATAAAATATAAATCTATTGTCACACATTATAGCTTTTTAGCCTCAACTCTGTCTTTTTCTCCCAACTGTAGCCTATTATCATCATCGTCGTCTCCAAAATGCTTGGAATTAGCAACAAAATGGCAACATACTTCATTAAAAAATTTTATAAAAATAAGCAATTTTTTTTACGTAATTACATGATTTCAAGTGTTAGAAACCACTTTTTGTAGAACAGAATAATAATATATTAAGGACAACTTAACAGTAATCAGAGATCACTTTACATTACTGGTTTAAGTTGAAGGAATGCATAAGAGCATTTTAACCCCTTTTTACCACCTCTCTTCCACCATCAGTTTTTCTGTTGAACATACAAAACAAAAACTAAACCAAAAAGAACAAAGGATATCCTGTAAAAAGTCTAGAAGTAAATGTGTTGATACAAAGTTGATGATTGCGTATCTGCAAACCTTCAGACAGGAATTCTGTCAATCATCCACCAGTTTCTTCTGCATTCCTCCGGTGAATTTACAACACAGAAAACCACYTCACCACTGAGCTCATTGCAGAGACGCGTGGGCTCCGATTGCAGAAACTTTTACATGTAGGTGGAGGTGAGACGTTGGGCCACACTGTGTGGAACTGCAGAAAAGCTGCTCCGACTTGTTCCCATCCACCCTTCCAGCCTCAGATCAAAAYAATGATGACTAGAAAAGCCTTTCAGCATGTTTTACTTATCGTCTTCAAACTGATATAAAAAAATGTTGCTGGGTTACGAGTTGAAGCAAATACAAAAAAACGCTGCGTCATGGTTTTTATGAAGCAGCTGGGTAAGTCCCCTCGGGATAAACTGGGAGAAACATTACATGTTGTGTAAAACTTAWWGTTATAACAGAGTTTCACAGTCTTYACTGTTTATAGAGTTGGTTAGAATAACACTGTTTTTAATAAAGTAGGAACGCCTTTCTCTCGCTGACTTCTTACTCTAAAACATGGAGAGTATTTGGTTGGGATGTTGACAAATATTGAAGGGGTAGAAGATTTRGTCAAACCATAAAAATAACTTTATCCATCTACTCATTTAAAGCAAGTCATTAGTTGTTGGTGTCAATTATGTCTGTCTGTTAGCAAAATATTCTATAAACCAGAGGACAAAATGAATGAAATTATGAGAGAGTAATCATGGGTGGACATCTAGCTTATCAACTTATGGAGTCAATACAATTCAAGGTAGCCCCTACAAGTCATCGGTCAACACAAAAATTAGTATAACTCAGCAGATTTTACAGACACTGAGCTTAATTTTGGTGTGGTAGTAGCTGAGAGTCATCATTGACACACACTTCAAGTGTTTATGGATCAAACAAAATCTTGTGATATTACACAAAATTGCTTTTGCGGGGAAGCAGCGAGGCCCAGACCTCTTTCAGTCATCATCTCTTCCAGCTCTTCAGGGGGGGATTCCAGACGTTTCCAGGCCAGACAGGAGACAAAATAGAATCCAGGGGCTGCGTTCGTCGAAGAACGAATTTGAAGACTGATTATGTGACGGCGCTGTGCCAAGAGTTGTCCAAATTCGAAGGCTCCTCCAATTGCGACCCACAAATACGTCCCCCTTTTCCTCAGTTTCAAGGAGCGGGTCTTGAGTATACTTCACAGCCCACCCTTTGCCAAGATGCATTGCAGGCCGACCGGAAGATATTTTATCTTGAAATGGTGGACAAAGAGACGGACAGAGCGAGAGACCAGAGCACAGTTTTAAATAAAAATCCTGTGATACAAAAATTAAAGGTTTAAAGTGTTTGCATTGTTAGGCTTCTGTCATTTGCATAGACATGTTTTTAATATCATTCTTGTCAGAAATCATCGTAAACCATCCTTTAGTTTTTAAAGAATTGTTGCTAAGGTGAATTTGTTGATTGATAATATTAAATAGATTAATATTTTGCTAATTTCAATTTCCATTGCCTCTATTAAGCATGGCCACGGTTGATAGGTGACAAGACATTCGCTGGGGTTAGGGCGGGAATAAGGCTAGATCGGCCAAATTTACATCCACTTACTTCTGGTCCACGTAAACCAGGTAGGCCAGGTCCTTCGAAGGACACAGCCCCTGAATTTGACACAGACAAAGTCTCTTCAGTGTGTCCTGGTTCCTCCTCTGGCTGTCCTCCCTGAAGCACTTCCCTAGGGTGGCTTGCTGGAGGCATCCTAATCCCCTCCTTTGACTATCGACCAAGTTATGAACCCAACTCTTATGGCCCAAAGGAAAGTAAACCCATGTTGTTCATTYGGGCTGAGTCCAATCAGGCCCCAAGGGTAGAGACCTGGCCAACAAGTGCTTGCTGTCAAGGACAGCCAGGCAAGGGACACTAACCTCGAATTTACACTATATGTGTCTCCACTCCGCTGCGCTGCGGTGCGCAGTTCGCTGGATCGCCATGCGCTCACCGCCGCTCACCGCCGCTCACCGCCGCTCACCGCCACCGTGCGCAGCCAGTGTACACACTCTCATTGATTATAATGGGTGCGTATTTGCTGCGGAGGTCGGACCGGAGCGGAGCCAGAACGCATGTAGTGTAAATTATGGGTAAGTTCCCTGATTTTTCCTGTCAGTAAAAATGTTTTGAATTGGTCTGTGTACCATGAGAGACCCAACCAGGAGCAATAGCTCCTATAGGATCATTCAGGCAAACAACCTCTTCCACCACAATAAGATGAATATTCAAAAGAGCGAAACAAATACTGTGTTTGTGAGATCATACACATGGTGGGTCTGATTCTCGTGAAAGAGACACTCTTGCACCAAGCAGCTCAACTTCGGCTAAATTGGTCCTAAGGACCCAGCTAAAACCAGGCTGGGTCACTCAATGGAAAGACCCTGAGGAGTCGACCTGAGGAGGTCTGAGTTGAGCTCATGGAAAAAGACCATAAAACTCTTGATTAAAGTTGGGCTGTTAAATTATTCACAACTGAGAGATTACAATCTGACATGATGAGTGCTAGTGTATCTGAAGGAGCAGACTTATTTACTCACCAGGGCTTTGAGGTTAGGACAGTGATGCAGTGATGATGGAGCCTTCCTCCCTGACGAAATGGGAACTTACATTCTTTAGCAGCTGTGGTAAGAGCTGGGAAACAGAGCAGTTAGGTAATGACTKATGAGCTGAAATTTGAGAAATACACAAAATCAGTACTTCACTGACAAAAACTCATTTCACTTTTCCCTTAAATGACAAAACTACATTTATAAGGTTCCACTCATTAATAAATAGGAATGAAACAAAAGTCTACCTTTAATCTTTGTGGAGATCTCTGCTTCTTTTAATGTGAACTGAAATTTTAAAGGAAACAACTTGTTTTTACTTGTTCTTYTGTTTCATTTCCTGAGGAAACAAATAGAAAAAAACGTACCGATCCTCCACAGAAAGCAGCCAGCAGAAAAAGCAGCAGGAGGCTGGTCATCTTCTGGAGCTCTGGACGGGTTCGTGTCTGTCAGCTGCTCAGTCCGCCTGGTCACAGGAAACGCGGGAATCCCTGCATGTCTCCTCGTGTCTCTGACAGTTTGACGTGTTGCGTCATGAGGCTTGTCTAAAGAAACTCATCCCATAAATCCAAGCCGGTGTTCCCTCTCTGCGCCTTCTCCCTGCAGCCGCCCACACGGTTGGTCTTTGTCGACCGACAGGAAAGACCAGAAACTTATCATCCCGAGGCAGAGCCGAGGAGGAGGAGGACCTCTAACAAACCTTATTAACCAGGTCWCATATCAAGACCTAACCTCACAGCTGGTAAATGTTCAGGACACCTGAAACTGACTGGAACTGTGCGAACGTTATATGGAAGGCCATTTGTGCCACTCCAAAAAAATACATTGTTATTAATAATGAGTTTCAAAGTAATTACTACAAATTTGAAATTAATATTACAAAATACAAAGTGATAACTAAGAGACGTTTCTAAATTACGAACCTTGGAAATGATCTTTTATCTTGTAAGGAGATCATTTTGAGCAGCCAAATTATGTGTCTCTTGCTGAAAATTACTCCATGGTTATGTTCACACTGCAGGCAAATCCGACCCAAATCCGATTTTTTTTGACCCATCTGACTC
>NW_013952625.1:695951-700516 GCF_001266775.1 Austrofundulus limnaeus
TATCCCATGGTCAAGCATCACTATCTTGTGACCACACATTAACTATCCCATGGTCAAGCATCACTATCTTGTGACCACACATTAACTATCATATGGTCAAACATCATCTTGTGACCATGCATTAACTTTCTCATGGTCAAGCATCATTACCTTGTGACCANCTTGTGACCACACATTAACTATCCCATGGTCAAGCATCACTATCTTGTGACCACACATTAACTATCTTATGGTCAAACATCATCTTGTGACCATGCATTAACTATCTCATGGTCAAGCATCATTATCTTGTGACCACACATTAACTATCCCATGGTCAAGCATCATTATCTTGTGACCACACATTAACTATCCCATGGTCAAGCATCATTATTTTGTGACCACATATTGACTATCCCATGGTCAAGCATCATTATCTTGTGACCACGCATTAACTATCCCATGGTCAAACATCATCTTGAGACCATGCATTAACTATCTCATTTGTTATCATCTCGTGGTCATGGGATAGTACTGCGTGGGTACAATTTTTCTATCTACTGTCACCAGTCTCTGTACTGAGTAATAATGAAGAGATGCTGTCATAATTTAAAATTTTAAGTCAATATTATGAGTTTAAAACTCACAATAATGATATTAAGACTTCTATTTGATTTAAAGTCCAAGTTATGTTTTAATCATTTTTGTGAAGTAGCAAAAGATTAGCTAACACTAAAAGTAGCAAAAAGTTAGCTTAAATTAGCAGGGCAGTACATTTAAGCTAAAGATAAACAGAAAAGTTTGGTTAAAAGATAAAAGTAACAGGATGGTAGGTAAATGATAAAAGTAGGAGAACTGTGGCTAAAGACTAAAAGTARCAAAACAATACTTAAAAGCTAAAAGTAGAAAAAGTATGACTAAAAGCAAAAAATAGTAAAATACTAGCAATGAAGCTTGACAAAAAAGAAAAACAAGTTTCAAAATATTGTTGGTGTATTTTTTTAACTTTAATTGATGCCACCCCTTTCAGTGCTCACTACATGTCCAAGTTTGTGGCTAAAAACCTGACTTTCAAAATAAGAGACACAGCATTTATCATACCACAGCACTGAAGCAACCAAAGGAAAAACAACAAAACTAAGTAAAAGCAGCTAAACATCTGCAGGCCAACAAGTTCAGTTTGCACTTTAGATAAGAGAAAGTCCGGCTCGAGGATGGATGCACCATCTGGAGGGAGTTACACTTCTTATAAAGACATCATTAACAAGAGTAAAATGCCCAAGTAATCTTTATAACTTCACATATTGTTAGCATTCCTGCAGCGACTCTCCGCTCCCACAATCTAACCTCTAATCTCCCAACAGCTGTAATAATCATCCTCCAGATGCTGAGCTAAAAATACCAAGAGGAGGCTGGACAATTTATGCTCATGTCCACAGRAGTACCCAGTCTCAAGAACACAACTGAGCAAACACATCCAAACTATTAATTATTCACTGTAATGACTAACTTAGCAAGTTAGTGAAACTAAGGCCAGACAAAGTAAGATTTTGATTTAAAACCTTTAACAGATTTTTCTATAAAGCTGGTTAGGTCGGAGTAATAGTAAATAACTTTAACAATTGAGAAAGGTTGGGATTTGTAGCCATGAAAGCTTTTAATCTTTAATAATCCGGACAGTTTCAAAACCACAGAAACAGAAAATACAGACAATAGAGGTACCCTGAAAAATTACCAGTAAAACATCAGAAGGCAATACGAACAAGATAGAAATAAATAACTATCCAAGAAAATTGGTATTTTGCCCCCTGTTTGAGTTTACAATTGGTGCTACTTTCTAACAGTCAGCATCAGTTTGACATTAAAATATGAATAATTAAACTATGCTTAAGTATTCTTTTAAAATTCCTAATATAGCTAACATCCGTACACAACAGAAAACTAGCAAGAGAAATCAGTGAGCCAGCACTCTCTAACTCAAAAGGATGTTTTGCAGTGGGACCGTGTGGTGAAGCTGTAAACAATTAATATCTTGTTATATCCTATCCCTGTTGTAGATAGTTCTTTTAACTTTAAATTTGAGACCAGTTTCATGAGCTAACAGCTAGTCTGACACTTAAGAGGACTGCCATCTTGGAAAAACTCCAGTCTCCGGCGTTGGGCACAATTTGACTAATCCGCTGCTAATAGCAGAACTAGCTTCTCATTTAGCAGATTAGCTTTTTTTGCAAACTTTTGAAACTGCTAGCAGATGATTAGCTTCCGCTAAATTAAGTTCCACTAACCTGGAGTCCACTAACGTTCACAAGTTTTGAACTTCTATTTTTATGCCATTTAATAAAAAAATTAATAAATAAATTTAATTAAAAAACTATCTCCTCTTACAAGCAGTGCTAGACGTGTCAGGCACCATGTATGTAGCGTCTTTAGCAACTAAACTTCAAATTAAGAGCGTCAAAAAGAAGTAAAATAACATTAAACAATATTTAAATAATAAATAGAAAAAATGATTATGTATAAAATACATAGTATTAAATCAATCCCATGAAGATGAAGATGTGTGACACAAACTGAACTGTCTTAGCGGTTAGTGTTAGTTTCCCCTAACACAGRGGTGCACAAACATTTTCCCTGGGAGGGCCAAAATGAAAATCARTCTGAAGGCTGCAGGCCAAATGCAATAATATAATAAATGGAATGCAAATACTTAGTAAGTAAAGCTGTTTTATTTTTTCGTAATTAAGATTGCATTTTTTTTTTCTTTTTTAGTTAGCTGTAGCTGTATCAATGCAGCCTGGAGYGCTTTTGGCAATAATATCCCAACAGTTTAGCCAGTATTGTATCACACCACTGTGTGATACAATACTGATTGTGATTTAAAGGTTAATAAAGTCACTTTCACACACAATTTTTGAATTTGGTATTTAAGAAGGCGACACTTGGCCCTTCATGGACAAGCCATTAGCTCATCAACATGGTCAGGGTTAAACTCTATGGTTACGTTCAAAGGTTTTACAACTGTATTGTGTTTTTTGTTTGTTTGATTGTTTTGTTTTTTTTGTCTAACATGGCTAGAAATAAAAATGCATTTCACTTAAAATTATTAAACCATACAACAAAACTGACCCAAAATTACCCGTTTACTACARCTTAACAACATTTGGATGGATTTTAAAGATTTAATACATCTATCACCATAAACTAATTAGTTCATTTGGAGAAAATATTGACATCTTTCACATGCAGCTTATTATTTTAATTGTCATCATTCAGACATCAGTGCCTCAGGCTTTAAAAGTGCAGTAGTGTGGGGTGGGGTGGATGGGCGGGTCCCTTCAGACAATCGTGGCCTTGTACAGATCCGACTGGCAGTCCTTGGCCTCCGCYGGGTTGCGGCCATTCTGGGGCATCTGTGCGCTCCTCATTTTGGTCTGGCACTGTCGCAGCTCTGCGACGTAGCCTTGGAAACTCAAGCTAAGCTCAGAGTCCTCTCCCTGGGAAGGTTCAAGCGTTCCCTCYTCCAGGTGCACTCCCTCCACATCCATCACGTCCTGAAGCAGAGGCTGCGTGGCGTCGGATCTGTCGGCCGGTGCTTTGATGCTGGGGCTGGTTTCTGTTCTTCCCTCTGCGCACAGGAGACAAGAGTTAGGGATGTGCAGATCAKTACCACCAAAACCAGCATTTTATGCTCTACATTTAAAGTTTTGATACGTTGATACTTAASTAATTTCAAATAATAAATATCATTAAGAGGAACAGGGTGGAAAGTAAGWAAACTATTGAAATCTTGTCTAAATCATATGTGATTGGTGGAAACTACTACAAATTAGCGGCAGCGGCTAATTTGTTCAAGTAAATCCAGCACATCTGTTTTTTGAGACATTCTCGCCACCTACTGGCAGGAGTTGGTAATTCAACATTTTTGGTAAAATAAACTGAAGAAAGAAATCATTTAAACAAAAAACATGTTTCAAAAAATTCCTTCAGTCATGTTAGTGATTTAAAGTAGCTATTCTTAAATAATGAATTACACAGATATAACTGGAAACACTTAGTGTACACCTCTGCCAACACTCTAGATCAGGACTATTCAACTAGTGGCTCGTGGGACACATMAGGCCCACTGGTGACCAAAATCTGGCCCACCAATTGGTTCATTAASTTCATTGATTCTTAGGCCCAAAACTTTGGTTTTCTACTTTAATTACTMTAAGTTCTTTAAGTTAAACATGTGTGGTATCTACAGAAATGTCAGAATCTTGCCCAAAAGCTGGTAAAAACCACTTGAATGAAAACCCAAGACACTTAAAACTACAAGCAGTAGAATATGAAATTAAGATAAGTAAAAATAAAATCGGTTTAAAAATGTGGCAAGTTAAATATGTCAAAATAATATTTGTGTAAATTGTTTTTGATTTTGTTTTAATATCATTTTTTATTACATAAGGTTCTATATGTTGTATTCATGATTAAATGCAGCAAAGTAAACTAATTCAATGGTAACAGATCCCTGTAATACTTGGTTTATTTACAAAATTACTTATACTGTGTGTGTGTGTGTGTGTGTGTGTGTGTGTGTGTGTGTG
>NW_013952625.1:700874-704834 GCF_001266775.1 Austrofundulus limnaeus
ATATATATATATAAAGTACCTTCTGACTCATGTTTGGCATGAGTTCAGACTGTTTCAGAGGAAATCAACTCCCGTTTGTTTTCATTCATCTCTACTTGAATGAGCACTCAAATTAATTGTGTTTGTGTGATTTGGATATTGTTGTGTAATCTGCTGTGGCTTGAGGACAGAACCACTTCTGCCTAMACTTGCTTCAGTTGCGAAAAAAGAAAAAGGACAGGATGAAACAYGATTCGCTGCGCTGACGTCAAGTGTGTAAAAACTCAGAGCTGAGGGACCTCATCAGGATGAGAATGATAAATCAAATATTCCCCCACTTCAAAAAAAAAAAAAACAAAGTTCTGTGACGGCGTTGTGTCGAGGGACAAACTTTCCAGTGTGGCCTCCGCAGACTCTAAACACTGAGAGGCTAAACAGCMGAAACGCAGCACTCAAACACATAAATGCTGTGACTCACCGCTGTCCGGTGAAGCTGTAAACACAGCCTGTGAGCTGCAACAGCTGAGCCCCAGTTCACCGGAAAACTACCGGACTGGAACAGAGTCAGGGGAAGAACCTCTTGAACTTACTGAGAAACCAAACAGTGTCATCCATAGTAGAAAAGGAAGCTTTATAATGCGACAAACTTAGGTGCATTTTTCAAAAACTTCTCTTTATTGCATTGAATTATTAAAATGATTGTTTTCTTTGTAATTTTCCTGCACAGTATCTTAATATTTGTTGTCTTTTACAATATTTGTATTATTTTTTCTATTATTATTGGTACCATTATTATTGTTGCATAGCAACATATTGTTTGTGAACTGATGCATCTGCTGCTGCTGTAACTGTTACACCTGAATTTCCCATCTGCGGGACAATAACGGCTGTTTCTATTCTATTCTATTCTATTCTATTTGTAAGTTTATTTTATTTTACATTGTATTCACTTGCTGTTAATTCTGCTGCCTTTGTGATGCTGGACAGGGAGGCACCAATATTTTAGGGATGGGTTTTGCCCCCCYSRMCCCCTCTTAGTGTTGCCCCTGACTRCAGGTTCTACAGCTGCAAATTATCATAAGACATGGAAATAACCWTGTAATGATAAACTGATATAAATGAAGTTTTGAGTTGACACAACTTTAATCTTTGCTCTGTTCAGACTAGCWAAACTCATCATTAAACTCTCTTTTTCCAAACTGAGGTCCTTCAGAACAGGTAAGATATTTATTATTTATGTTTCTATAGAGCTCCACTTCAAAACATCTGAAGTGTTTCCAGTCTTTTTGTTCTAAACGACGCAAACATTTTCTTTTAATTTGTCCCGTCTGTGAGTGGAGACCTCCCTGGTTTACCCACTCACTCCGTTTGAACTTTGAGTGGGCGTTTTCTGAACTCCAGCTCTCGTGACATGTAAACAACAACAAATAATAAAAAAAAGATGAGCAGATTGAGACGGCCGGGCCTCCTGTCACGAGTCTTCTCAGCATCCGAGGCAGACTGAGACAGGCAGGTACAGTAGGCCCGCTGCCAAACAGCCGTGGCGAGGAGCCGTGCTCCGACCGCCAGCTGGATAATCAGGCCGGCCCCGGGGTCGCTGGCTGTCAGCTTTGAGGGCAAACACTCGGACACGAGGAAGACCATGAAGAGCGTGAGGGGGTRGGAGTGGAACCATATGGTCTCTCAGGTGCATGCTGCTGAAACAAACACTACAAACCACTTCATCTTTAATCACACAGGCCAAACCATGGCCAAACTACATTYAAACGATTATTTGTCCAAGTACTGAAAAATGCTACTCTATCTTTTTAAGAAGCACATCTAAATTTGGGGTTAATTGTGCAGCATTGTGTTGTTTGGTTGACAGTCGGATGTCGCCCCCTGGTGGACGTCATGTTCCACACAAGACAACTGATGGAAGCTCAGACTGGCTTCAGGTTTCTATCTCTGTTTGTTTATGATTTTATTTAGCTGTGACAGATAAAAGTAGAAAAAGTGCATTTCCTGCACAAATCAGCGTAATGCTGAAAGCTTTATGCTGCTGAAGTGGAGCTGAACCGGTTTAATAACTAAACTGTTCTTGTGTTAAATTTGAACAGCTGACTTTTGCTGAAAGTGGAACAAAAGAGACAAATCAGAAGAAAAATGTGTGAAAAACACTGAACAGCTCAGAAATGAGCAGAAACTAATAAATATTAGCAGAAAAAAGTTAACTCTATTAGAAAACGGTCCCAAGAAGCAAAAACATGGGAATTTCTGAACCATAAAAAGAGAAATTTAGATGAAAGAAGGTAAAACAAGCAGAAGAATGACTAACCTGTGACCTTCACCTCTTATTTTGTGACCGTGAAATTAACAGGGGTCATCACTGAAAGAGTGTGTTTGCTGATTTTTTAGTAAGATGCTGAAAATATGGCAAAAAGGTGAATTTAGCTGGGGGGGGATAGCTAACAGTAGCTGAAAGGTAGCTTAAAAAGCTATAATTAGCAGAACAAATGGATGTTTGCTGAATTAAGCAGAAAAAAGATGGTATGACCACCAAGCTGTGAATTTAGGTAAATATTACTTAGTTTGGAGGGAATAGAAAGTTAAAGAGTAGCTGAAAAGTCAGGGACAAATAAAAACAGCTAAATGAAGCTAAATTAACCCAAAAAAGGAACACAAAAGAAGTTGAAAATTAGCTGAAAATGCTTAAAAAAAACTGCAAAATGTAGTAAAAACAAGCTGAAATTAGCACAAAGAAGTTAAAAAAGTTGAACAAAAATAAAAGGTACAAGTAAAGATGAACATTTKGAGGGGTTTTAAATAGATGAAATACTAAAAGTGATARCTAGAATGTCATGAAGGAGCTGAACGCTTTGATGCTTAAAACGTTGAAAAATTGTGTAACGAGATAGATGCCTAAAGACGAATGCTTTACAGCGTTCCCTTTCTCAGTCACCATGAGCTGTTGTAATATGTCTGCTCTCTGGTGTTAAAGTAAGAATGTTCCTATTTCCCTTTTTATCCAGCTTAGATGTGAGGAGAGCTTCATCCAGTCTGCATTCAGCAGTTTATATTTGCATCATGTCTCATTACGTAGTCCGCTCTGTCAAAACAGCAGAGGGCGTTAGTCAAACACAAACTTGCAATCATGTCAGTGAGACTGACAGCAGCAAAAAAACAAACAAAACAAAAAAACAGTTTAACAATACTCTATACGGTTCTGGGCCAAATATAACCGTTTGAAGTGTGGGGGTTCTGTTCCTGATTAGTAGGTTTTATTTAAACCAAAATAACTCACAGGAGAAGACTTGGCCAGCTGAATGCAAATGCAGAAACTTTACAAAGACTCTTTAAAGAAAAAGTGGGAAAGCGGAGGCGTGTTAACTTGTTGCACTTCTACGTTTTCCAGCAGCGAGGTGGCTGCACTGAATCATACTGTTTCTATTTTAGCAGGCGAGAGAGAGAGAGAGAGAGAGAGAGAGAGAGAGAGAGAGAGAGAGAGAGAGAGAGAGAGAGAGAGAGAGAGAGATGAAAACCAGTAGTGACAGTATCTATCTGTAGCACAGTCAGTCGGTGGATGGGGTTACCATGGCTCCCGGTGGTGGGAAGAATCAGTCTGATGCACTTAGCAACCAGAAAAGAGAYGGTGCAAAAAGGCAGAACTGACTTCAGTTTATTTATTTATTTGTTTGTTTGTGATGGTGGGTGCAGATCAACTTCCAYTGAAGATGGGTTTCTTTTTGTGTGTTGGAAACATGTTGAGTGTTTAAATCTGGTTTATGGTGATGGACAGTACAATGTATAAAACATGCATCTTCATCATCATATAAAGATTTAAATAATAATAATGTTGAGATGAAATGAAAAGGAGAGGAGGAGGGAAATGTGAGTTTATCACAACTTTTTGTTTTGGTTCACACTGAAGATGAATATCTTACCTGTTGTAGATATTTTTTTAGTTTGGAGAAAAAGATCGCCTTTATAAATATAAAATAT
>NW_013952625.1:705752-708416 GCF_001266775.1 Austrofundulus limnaeus
ATAGTGTGTTGGAACTAAGCTGGAAAAGTGAATAATGAGCAGAATCCATGTGCAGCTACACAACTTATCAGAAAAATGTAAAAACAACACATGGAAATAAAGACAATAAAAAATTTATTAAGAATATTTAAGAGAAACAAACACATCTACAAGTAAAAGGACAAACAATATATATGCACATTTATATATAAAAATTTAAAAACAGTAAAATTTTAATTAGATGCTAAAATATATAGTGTGTTGGAACTAAGCTGGAAAAGTGAATATGAAGGTCATATAAATTATAAAACATGACTTCAAGTTTTTTTAGATTACTTGGTGCATTTTATTAAGTGTATTTATTTACTTATTGGCCCATTTATATATTTTTGTTTTTACTTTTAATTATGTCAGTTTTGGTCCTCCATAACTCTTTGTGGGCGGAGTTTGAAATATAAGTGGAGTTTGGCAAAACTGTGATTGGTTAGATTGACTTGACTTGTGGGTCAAGTTAAAAGATGAAGTATTAATAATGGTAAAATGAATGAGATTACATAAAAATATTTAACTGTCTATTTATAGTTTAAAACAGAATGTTTAAAATAAAAAAATGTGATCATGTAAATATAATTGATTTGGTGTAGCCAACACCCTCCTGTCTCGAGTTATGACTAAAATTAATATTCATATTAAAAAATATTAGTGCTTTCTGGCCTTTTCGACTGAGCTACACGTCCCCCCAGCTGCCCAGTGTTCTTCAAACCCCTCCCACACAACAAGAACCTCCCACTTAGTGACTGTAGAAACACCATTCTCCATTTATTATTACTCGCCCTGCTCTCCTTCATGAGGGTCTTTGTTGGRCTGTTTTACATGAGAGATGTTCTGGTCACATGTATGGAGTGCATGGAGTGCCAGAAAAGACCCTAATGACCCTCACAAGGAAGGGGTTTGYATGTGAATTTTAAGAGTAATTAAGTAATATTGGTTTTAATCCAGTTCYTAGGAGCTGCTAGCTTGTGAATATGTTCCAAATTAACCTCTTTTTCTCCAAACTGAGGTTGTTCAAAAAGTTATCTTTAACAGGTAAGATATTCATTGTTCATAAAATTCTTCCCAAACCTGTTGATCTTAACTGGATGTTAGACATACAAGGCTCTGACAATGACATTAACAAGAAAACAAAACCTCCAGCACAAAACAAATCCACTCATCCCTTCTCTGTTTAAACTTTCCAACTGGAACAAACACCGAAGAAGCAGCAATAAAAGAAAAGGAGCCTCGCCCACAGCTCCGCACACCGTGCAGCAAGCAACGTAAACACAAAGTTTGACAAAACACAGACCCAACCTGTCAACAATGAGGAAAAAAAAATTATAAAATAAAAAACGAAGCGGCACACAGGACAGCAGCCTCGTTAAAACAAAAATTAAAAAAAGAAAACAGAAAACACAAGCGAGCCAAGCAGAAAAACACACGTCACTGAACGATCTGAGCAGGAAACACACAGCGAGCAAYGCCGCCAAAACGCAGCGCACGCAGGAAGGTACAGGAAAGAAGTGGGAGATGATGAGAGGAGAAAATGAGGCAGAAATAAAGGACTGGAGACGGCATGTGGGGGCGAGGAGGAGGAGGAGGAGGAGGAGGAGGGAGAGAAAACTGATCTCACAAACGTGTAAAAAGACAGACGAGAGTGATTTCCAATTCTAACATTTATTAGATCTATTCAATCACAGGTACAGAGTTTGTTTTGTTTTTTTATTGGCAGTGATTATCTACAACAGGCACCAGGAGAGGAAGTGAATGAGGCAGATGAAGAGCGATGTCGCTGACGCCCGGGGAGCACATGTCCTCCGATGACTAACTGCTTTCACAATCGCTCCGGTTTGCTACAGCTTCAACCGACAACAAATAATGACTCAAAGCTTTTCAAGAGTTGTGAAAGAATAAAAATAATAATAATAATAATAAAATGTTTGATATTGCTGCATTTCTCTTGAAGTCTGGTGATTTTTGAAGTGATGCCAAACAGAGGGAGAGCATGTTAACTCCTTAATGGAAGGCCCCAGCTAACAAACTGTGCTATACTTTCCCACAGCGGTTTGTTGCTGTTTCCTCAACTGAACAATGTGTGTTATTATGGTAACATCAATCTGAATGTATAAGAGGATCAGATATGATAATGGTTTCCAGTTTAGCTAGCCAGTTAGCTTCTCTTTTCTCCATTAATGATGTCATCGCTCATAAGATACTGACTATTTCTATCACTTCACAAATCACCAGACTATCCCTTTAACTGGCTGTGGCAGGATGGAGCAAAATCCAGTTAATATGTTTTCTGTTTAGCGTTTGCTCTCATGTTTCATCACTTTCAATTGTTCTGAATCTTCAGCCCATCGCCGTCCAATACTGATTCTATGTCCGTTTAGCTTTTCTTTTAATAATCGCCAGCCAGTCACATTGTCATGCATCCAAAATTACACAAAATCAAATAAAAACYGGACAACATCTAACCGGAGGGAACACAAAGGATGGTTGCGTGGTCAGCACTGGGCTTCCTGGTAAACATCGCTCACTGAACAAAATATACACATCACTATTTACAGCTCTTTCTGAGTGTCATCAATCAATCAATCAATCAATCAATCAATCAATCAATCAATCAATCAATCAATCAATCAATCA
>NW_013952625.1:708816-724766 GCF_001266775.1 Austrofundulus limnaeus
CACACACACACACACACACACACACACACACACACACCGAGCACGGCTTTATCACTGGTTTGTAGAAATACCTGAAGTGGACTTGCCCTGTCCACCTGCGAGCTGAGGCTGGGGGCAGGGGGGTGGAGGAGTGAAGTTGGCCTCGGGGAGGCTGCTGTTGAAGGACGCCRCGGGGCTCGGCGAGGGCGGGAGGAGGGTGCTGTTGGGGCTGTTGATGTCCGCCTCGGCCACGAGCGTCAGGTCGGCAGGGGCGTCCTCCTCCACCGTGCGGAGGCTGGGCCGGGGTTCCGAGGGCCGCTGGATGGGGGACAGGTGGGTGCCGAAGGTGGAGTGGCGGGGAGGGGGCAGCAGGCACCGCCTGGCCGCYGAGTGTCCGTTGGCGCTGCTGCTGAGGGACGAGTCCAGGCTCTCTGAGCGCAGACCGGRCGTGAGGGAGCCCCGGGGAGGCGTGCCTTTCTGCTTCGCCGAGGCCGGGGTGGAGCAGGCCAGGCCGGCGGAAGCAGAGCAGGAGGAAGTGGGCGGAGTCAGGCGCAGGAAGTCGGGAAGCACCAGATCTTCTTTGCTCAGGAGTCCTCGCTGGTCGTTGGCCCGGGAGCTCTGAGCTCGACTCAGCAGCTCAAAGAATTCTGGAAAAACAAGTTTGAATCGTTTTGACTTAAACMAAAAAACAAAACAAAAACAAAGAAACAACCATTAGTTGACATGCAGCGCAGCAGCCTCACACGTCCGAAACACACGTTAGTCCCGACGCGAAGCAAAGCACCAAGAGTTACACCAAATAAAAAGAAGAAGGGGGGTTTACCTTCGGCTTCATCTATATTTATCTTTTTCTGTTTTCTCTTTTCTCCTGGGAGTGCCGAGTCCGGTCCACTCGCTCTCACAGAAAAGTCCTTTGGTGTTGACCTCTCATCTCCCTGCAGACGCAACAATAACAAGGCTCTCTGTTAGGGGGCGCAGGGATGGGGGGGGGGGGTCAGAGAGGCTAAGCATGAGCTTCTAAGCACCTTACTGTGTCCAGATCTAACAAGGACCCTCGCACAAAGCTAAGCCTCGGCCCATCTGTCAGCTGCTCATCACGCTAATCTCTCCACTACACGTCAGGTTTTGTTCTTTCTTCACCAACATGGCGCGGCGCTTAAAGCAGGAGAAGCAGCGCGCGGCTCAGCCAAAGACAGAGTTAGACCCAAGACTGGAGGAAACCAGAAGCCCACCGACACGTGAACACCCGGTGAATGTTAATAATGATCGTTTAGGACGACCGTACAGAAGCAGCGCGGAGACAGAAAAACAACAAATAAAAAATAAAAAACACCACCTCTGGACGTTTTAGGGACACGTCAGAGAAAACAATGGGGATCTGAGTACTCACTGCTGCAGAGTAACTCCTGGTTGGAGGGTGGTTCTTCASGGAGGAAGACTTGGATTTTTCTGGGTGAGGAACACAGAGAGACAGAGGACACATTCAAATTCAGCTGTTTGAGAGATTTATCAGAGGACAGAGAGGCAGAGAAAGGAGAAGGGGCCACTTGAGACAACAGAGACCTCTTCTGTAAAACTTGACTCTGTTTAAACACTGAGGTGAGCAGAAGAATATCATYTGCTGGGAAGTTTGATATGATACAGTGCAGTACGATTTATAGATGAATTAGGAATTTATTTCCCTTTTTGGGCTATTGTTTTGGACTAATAATAATAAATCACTAATAAAGCACGTAAACGATGCAAACATCCACTAMTTCCAAGGTTTTATGTATGAAGCATGGCAGTGGAGGGGTGATGATCTGGCATCTTGCAGTAAGTGGGTCAAATATAAATTCCTCTGCAGACCAAAGAATTCTAGAGTCAGATGTGAGAACATCTGTCTTGAAGGCGAAAGTTGGACCAATATGAGGCTGTGTCCAAACTCAGGGGCTGTGTCCTTCAAAGGACGCGGTCTACGTGGGCCGGGTTCTTTGTCAACTGCGAAGACTGGGTAGGCTGCGAGAGAGTGGTAAGCTGTGTCCAAATTCAGGGGCTGTGTCCTCCAAAGGACATGGTCTACCCAGTCTACGTGGGCCAAGTCYTTTGTTGACTGCAAAGACCATGTATGCCGCGAGAGAGTGATTAGCTGTGTCCAAATTCAGGGGCTGCTTCCTCCGAAGGCCGAATTTGTCGGACGCTTGCGTCACAGCGCCACGCCAGAGGCTGTCCAAATTCAAAGAATCCTCTGATGCTGCCGACAAATGCGCCTTCCTTTTGCCCCGATTTGAGGGACGGGGRAAAAGGGGAAACAGAGAACCAATTTGTGAGTTGGAATTGGAGGAATCTGCATATTTGGACAGCCTTTGGTGCATCACTGTAACGTAATCAGTCTTAAAATTCGTCCTTCGAAGGACGCAGTGCCTTAATTTGGACACAGCCAGTGTCATAAAACAGAACGACACGTCTATCACAGAATGAYTGAAGAAAAAATAAATAAATCAAAGAGTTGAGATGAAGCAGTAAAAGTCAAGACCTCAGCCTGATTGAAATGTTGTGCTGGGACTTAAAGGAATCTGTTCAGACACTAAAGTCTGGTACCTCGTAAACTGAAGTATCGCTGTAAAGAAGAGTAAATCCTCCTGGTTCCTGCAACCACAGGAGGTTCTACAAGCTGCTAAATCACGGGATGAACTTGGGTTTTTTACACAGCTTTTTCATTTCAGCTTTAGTTTAGTTTGATAATGACTCAGTGGAATCTGTTGTGTGTTTTTGCTCACTCGAGGTTGCATGTTTATAGTTTTAGAACCTTGGTAAAGAACAGAACACTTTTATTACGTCCTGAAAAGTAAAAACCAGAGAAARGAAAAAAGGCTGGACTTTCTTTTCCCCCTGTTACTGTTTACATTTATGACTCATTTCGATTTTAGAAACGGGCTCCGCCTTCAATATGAATGATTTCTGTCAGCAACTTCAAATGTTCTTGTTCRGCGTTACCTTTCACTGAACACGGATCTGCTCGCTCTAACACAACTCGCAGGCCGTCCAGGTTCGAGATGGGAGCGCCCAAATCCAAAGGTTCAGTCTCGCCGCTCTAAAACCAAACACAGTGCGTTAACATGGTCACCTGCTGAGAAGGAAAACACACTGAAGTGTAAACCACATTAGCATACGGCTGCTGTGTGCGTGCACGAGCTTTATAGGCCGTCTTTCAGCTCTGGTCTACTGTATATAATGCAGTTATAATGCCTGGAAGCCCCAAGGACTAAAATAAACCTGACAGGGGTTAAGGGGAGGGGAACAGAGCCGGCATCTTTGAGGAGTGTCGTCATTCTTAATTATAGCCCCGCTGCTCCGTCTTCACATGCGAGGCTGAGTCAGAGCTGTAACCACCGAGCAGAGATGGAAAAAGGATGCRGTCGTCTCCCTCCCCTGACCATGATACTCCACCCTCTGGGTCTCGCACCGCTCAGGAGCCTGAAAGACATGAAAGCATTGTAGTGTGGGGACAACTTACTATTTTGGCTACAAGATCGCCCAGATTGAGGCCATATTTAGCCACAACGGGACGGAGGACCTCGGTGACTGGCTTGGTAGGTTTGGCTTTCAGCCCCACAGAGCGATTGATGGGTACCAGGTCCAGTCTAGGAGTAAACACAAAACGTAAGTAGGTGAAACAACAATAAGAGTGTAAAAATTGGGAACGGTTTTCAACTTCTCCATCGATCTGTTAGCAATCGTTTCAATTGGAAGCCCGAATCAGAGGACATTTCAAGCAAAATCCACTCTTTAAGCTGTTAAAAACATTTTGTTGTGTACTTGGGAGTCTCTGGGAGTGCAGAAAGGTTCTCCCGGTGTGGAGTAGATAACATCATGTTCTGTTTGGGTTGTGTTTTTCAGCCCGTTCAGTTTTCTCTATTCCCCGTTATGTTTTTTGAACAATAACATCAGTATTGGCTGCAGAACTGCTAAACAAGGTTGTGGACTTTCGGCTAAGTAATTTAGCAAATCCACGGTTCTGCAGGTTTGTTGTCTTCATTCTTCTAGTTCTCTGGGTCAGACTCTGGCTCCAACATGTGAGGCTGGATGGACAAGTCATCTGTTGTTAACACCTTTTAATTCATTTGTAAATAAATGTTTCTACACAGCTATATAATTGTAAACCAATCGTAAGGTAGAATGGACCGCTCTGAAAGGTGGAGGGGGGTGGGGTGTGAAGCCACTCGTTTGGATTTAAGGAGAGCCTCAAAACGAGTTGCTCTGAGACACACCTCAGAAAATGGGTGAAAGAGGGGCTTGTGGAGTTACAATAAGGATGAATTCAGACCAAAGAATTGCAACTGAAGGATTTAAATGTGAAAAAGAAGGATTTAAAAGTACGATATGTCTCCTTCGAGTTCTCAGTTAATTGTTTTTTTTTTTTTCAGATCTAAAGACATCATTTCCCTCTGAACCTGTCTGTGGTCCTGAGATCTAAAACAAAATGACCACATGTTCTTACAATGTTTATAGAAAACCTGGTCCCACCCCGGATATGATGTCATAGTAAACAAGGAAGTAAGTTCTAGAAATGAACGCTAAAACTAAATAGAGATTTGTTGTTGATTCTCTACCTGTTTAAAGCAAATTATTACAATTTGGAATGGAAGAATTTATCAGAAATGATGTTGTTAAAAGAAACCTATTTGGATATAAAATGGCTACAATTCATTTTGTTGAAAAAAAAAATAATAATCATAATCGATATTTGAATCAGTTTGAGTGAATTGTTACATCCCTTATTACAACTGATCACAATGTATAAAATAAGTACCTGAAATTCAGTCAATTAACCACAAAATATCTGTCAAATTGATAAACCCAAAACTGAAAAATCAGTTTCTTGGTAAATGAATGCACCACAGCTGAGCTGTTTTAATGAGGAAAGAAGAATCATCACAGAGAGAAAATTACTTATTGCAGATTTTCTTTTTTTCAAAATTCTGAGAGAAAAAAATCTGAATTCTGACTTTATTCTGGAAAAAAAATTGCACTATGGCCCCGAAGCTCTTCTATAGAGCTCAGTGTGTAATATCTGTTAGGTGTTTTAAAAAAAAGGTCAGAGGAAATATGAGAGATGTATGATGCTACAACACCATTTTCTACAGAATCATTTTTGCTGTTTTTATGAATATTTCCATTCAGCTACGGCTTCCTAAACATGTGAGAATATGAAAGCAGCTCATCGTGAAGCAAGAGCAGAAGAGGAAGAAAGAGCCGTACAAAGAGTTGTTTTATTTTATCATCCTGGGCTTACAGCTGATCTGTGGAAACGTGCTGGATTTGGAAATGCTGGTGGTAAACTTTAATTTGAAGGCTGTATTTACAATCAAGAAAATAACACTAAATGCTAATAAAAGATATTTCAAACAGTTTTAAGTGTCCGATTGTAACTATTTTGTTGTTTCATTTAAAAGGTAAAATCCTGTTTTGTAGARCTGTAGGCCAAGCAGCAACATCTCTAAACACCCGGTGAGACGTTGCCTCTGCTAATAATCTGTAAAACTAATGACGCTCACAGCAGGAAGGCTGCTAAATTACAGGGTATAATATATTTTCCGTCACATGTATTACTCTAAACACAACTGGGATTTATTTTTAATAGAAGTCTTGTAGAAAAGAATTAAATTTTTTGTAATACGGGGCACTTTTTAAAAGAACATTTATAGGCAAAAAAGATAATTCTTTTTTATTTAAGGTTTTATTTGTATAAATTCTTCTGTCCAGTCGCTTTACAGGAGATTATTTGTAGATTTTAGGCAACAAAGACTTTGTGAAGGAAGTTCTTATTGTTTTGAGAAAAACAGTGCCGTAAACATTTTATTATACAAAGTCAAGTTTTCAATTTGACAAGACATTTGAATAAAATATTTATAGGGTCCTACAGATCTTTAATGTTTTCCCAAAATGTACTTTTTCTGTTTATTTTCTAAATGTTGTTGGCATTTTCTGCATCAAAATCACAGGACCCTACATAGATATGCTGTTAGTTAGCAGTATCAGCAGGTCAAAAAAAAAAAAAAAAACACTAACCACTGCAT
This sequence comes from Austrofundulus limnaeus, assembly GCF_001266775.1. Lineage (NCBI taxonomy): Eukaryota > Metazoa > Chordata > Actinopteri > Cyprinodontiformes > Rivulidae > Austrofundulus > Austrofundulus limnaeus. The sequence continues at coordinate 714,855 of NW_013952625.1, forward strand.
CTCAAATAATAAAGTAAGAAAAGCGAAAGGTTCATACCTGAACAATGTCCGCTTCTCCAGTCTTAGGTCTCGTGAACAGAGGGTCATACAGTCCTGGTCCAACACTAAAGGCTGCAATTAAAATAAATAAATATAAATATAAATAAATAAATAAATAAAATTCATTAAAAACGACACTTGAACAGCGATCAAACATCATCCTCACCTTCTCTCCTCCCACCAGGAAAAGGTCCACAGCAGCAATGTTGACACTGATGTTGCGACACAGATCCTGGAGGACTTCTCGGATGTAAGCACCGGGCCGGAGGGTGATGGTGGAACAGGAACCGTCGGGCAGCAGCACGCTACAGTGCCTGGGCGAGCGATCCCACGCTCCGACCGAGTGGCGATTATCAGACTGAGGACATGAGATTCACAGAAATCCTCAACTTACCAACCAAATAAAAAGTGAGCTACGATGATGGCTTCACCAGATTAACGTCGCCATGTAGATCTGACCAGAAGAATTCTTACCTCCATCTTGGCAGTAGAACCAGAAATGGGGATCTCCAGACTGGTGCTGGACGATAAGGAGCCCTGGGACTCTCTGCGTCCGTTACTACTGTAATAGTCTGCACAGAAAAATAAATACGACGAGTTTGATAAAGGAGACTGGTTCATGTCTTTACTGTCAAATAAAAACATTAAAAAAGAAATGAAGCCATTAATACTCACCCAGATTAATGTCCCCAATATCTTTCTTCTTTGGACCCTTCCCAAAGCTCCTGTTGCGAGACCACGAGAAGAAAATCCCCCGTTTCTTGTCAGCACTCTCACTGCCATCTTCAATTGGCGACTTCCCTGATTTCTGTTTTCTTGGTTCCTGTTGACGAAAAGGAGAAAAGTTTATTAGCACCTCCTCATGACCGGCAGTCCATCTAACACACTTGTTTTAAGGGGTACCTTTTTGGGAGTGGAGAGCGTGGAGCGGTCGGAGCTGGCGCTGTGTTTAGAGGGTGCAGGACTGCAGGGGATCTGGTAGGGGTCCGGCAGGGGCTGACCATCCACCTCAGCGCGCAGACACTCCTGGTAGAGGGAGGACTTCAGGAACCGCGAGTAGCTGTCGAACTTCATCAGGTTAAAGATCTGAGGAGGGGAGATGAGCAAAACTACAGAAACTGCTTTTTTCTGCAGAAATATTCACAGTGACCTCACTAAAACTGAGTTGTAAAGGTAAAAGAAGCCGAACGTTAGCTAAAAGCTACAAAATGTAGACAGCTTGCTAAAAGCTAAAATAAGCAAAACACTAGTTCTACGTTCATAGAAGCAACATGCAAATGTTAAAAAATGTAAATTAAATGTAATTAAAGGTTTTCTAAAAACTAAAAGAAGCAAAAGACTGAAATATAAATGTAGCAAACAGATGGCTAGCTAAAATTTAAAATAGCAAATGGCTGGCAAAAACTTAAGGTAGCAGATGGCTAGCTAAAATCTAAAGTAGCAAATGGCTGGCTAAAAGCTAAAGTAGCAAATGGCTGGCTAAAAGCTAAAGTAGCAAATGGCTGGCTAAAAGCTAAAGTAGCAAATNTAAAAGCTAAAGTAGCAAATGGCTGGCTAAAAGCTAAAGTAGCAAATGGCTGGCTAAAAGCTAAAGTAGCAAATGGCTGGCTAAAAGCTAAAGTATAAAATGACAGGGAAAAAGCTATGATAGATAAAAGCAACATAGGGCTAACAAAAAGGTAAAAGTAGCACAAAACTAAACCATTAAGTATGCAAAGCTAACTAAAAGCTAGAAGTGGCAGAACATTAAATTAAAACTAGCAAAAGGCTAACTACATGCTAAAGACAACAAAACAATAGCTAAAATATAAAAGTAGCTAAGAAAGTTCTAGGTAAAAGTAGCAAAAGGCAAGCTAATGTAGCAAATAGCTAGCTAAAAGCTGCAGTTTTAAATAGCTTGCTAGAAGGTAAAATCAGTAGTCATTCTCCTGAATGAGCTGAACATTTTTATTCATGAATGGATAAAATAGCTAAAGTACTGCATGCATATGTAGTCAGATCACATACAAAAAAGTACGAGTGCTGAATCAACATTCACACAATAAAAGATTTTAGGTACACAAAGCAGCTTTTTAATGCCAAAAATGATCAACTGGGATTCTAGCAATTTGAAGCCCAGAGAGAAACAAGTAGACAGGAACTTTTAGTGAGAACATATGGTTAGAGATGATGTTATGACAGCAGGCTCAATCGTTCACATGTAATCATGTTCATCTGCAGCCTGAAAGTACACAGATCTTCGACTGAACGTGTGTATACTGCACGCTAAATTCTGCGTGGGTGTATGCCAGTTTGTGTTTATCTCTCTGGTAAAGCCTCTGAGCTTTTTTGTAAACAAACCCAGATGGCCACTCAAAAAAAGGAAAAAAAACCTCAATATGCTTCCATAAAATGACTAAAAGTTAAAGGAGAACAAACCCCCCAACACCGAGGGTTCGTTCTCTCTGTATAGACACCGTCTCGCTGAGTACCTGAATTATTCAGACAAAAGAAGCCCTTGTTTTGTGGACGACGTGAAGGCATGAACTCAGCAGCTGTGTTTGATGATACCTGCAGCTGCTGGGTCTTGAACATGTCAGGACGCGGTGACGTCAGGACGTCATCGGCCAGCTGAGCCTGGCTGTCGATGTTGACCGGCATGGTGGCCTTGCTGGACAGGAAGCTGTTGTAGATCTCACCTGCTCTCTGGGACAGCTGCCAGGAAAAAGCTTGGTGAGAGTCGTAGGAAGTGACGGTGCTGCGAGTCCTTTCAGCTGCTCTTTTACTTAAGATGTTTTATGTGTATTTAGATGGTGACAAAAAACTTCACAAAGGCTTCTAAAGGGTGTTTGGAACCACAGGAGATAAAAACATTTTAAATTTATTATATTTAAACAATGAATCACTGAGGATCGCTCGAAGTGCTTTGTGCTTTCTGAACAATCAATATCTAACCTGTTGTGCACAACTCTTAACGATCTGAGTTTAATTGTGACCAGACTGACGAGCTAACAGCTAATCATTGTCTGCAATTTATCACCAGAAAAATTGTCATCAATTAATATTTGTCACTTTGCAATTACTGCGATTAGTTACTTATTTAAGTCTTAGGGGCGCAGAGTTAACGCTAATGCTAATGCTAATACTAATGCTCAGTAGTTTGTTTTATCCAATTTTGCCTCATTTCGCATTTTCTGGCTTTCGTACTCCGGTTCATGGAGGTGTTTCAGGTGATTAAACAAGTTCGGAGTGCTAGCGTTAGCTCCGCAATTGCATTATAAGCAAGGTAAACGCTGCAAGGAGATAACGCAAGGCGTGTTTGATAAAATGAAGAAGTTAGTTCGATGATTTGTACGTATAATTTTACAACACGGGGTAACTGATTCAGACTCAAAAACCTGCAAGTGAAACTGTCATCTATTAATTGGTTTTGGCTAAATGCTGATTATTAAATATTAATATAGATTTTCTTTTTGCCAGTACCACCCAACCCTAGAATGGCAATTGTAATGAAACTATTAACAATAGCTAAAAATAGTGATCAACAGAAAAATGCAAACATGCAATTTTTGGGGATTTGAGTTGTTTGAAGCTGGCAGAAATCCGGTTATAGATCCGGTGATAGATTAAAATAATGCTCAGACTAGCCATTAGCGCTTCAATCCAGTCAGAATTAAACTATATTTTTGCCATATTAATGCAGTTAATAGCGATCTACAACAGGTAAGATATTAATTGTTCATAACCTTTCCTTAGAACCCCACTTCAGATGATCTGAGCTTTACTTTAATTTCAATCTGCATCCATAGCTGCACTTACCTGCTTTTTATCTGTTGCAGGGACATGACTGAAGTATTCACAGGCCTGCCAGAACAAGATATTCTCCTCGCTGAATTCTTTCTTGAGAAATTCCTGCAGAAGCACACGAGAAAAAGTTTTGTGTGATGTGAAACTGGCGTTCTGCGTCCTGCCAAGCGCTGCTGCGGTTAGGATCATTAGCGAGGGCAGAAATTATTGGGTGTAATGTAACAAGACTGGTGTATTGTAAGTGTAGGCGCAGGGATGGCGTGGGCGAGCGGAGCTGATTGCTCCGGAGGGAAGGTGAGGAGAGATGGAGGGAGGGAGGGAGGAAGAGAGCGAAGGAGGCAGGGAGTTTTGGGAAGCCAGTACTTAGTGCTGAGCTTTCTGAAGGTGTTGTTGGCTGAATTCAACGAAAAATCTTTTATGTGGGAGGAGATGGTTCATTATAACAAAGGTGTCTCTGTTTGGAAGGATGACTTTGGATAAACTGTCACAGGCAGCAACCATCTGGAACAGCAGCACTAATTTATTAGCAGCACAATCATAGATGTGTCCATGAACAGTGTGCTCCAAAGGTTATCACCTGATTCTGTAGATTTTTTTTWAATCTCAACTCTCAGGATTATTCTCCAGAAATCTTTTAAAGCAGAAGTCATAAAAAAAATTTCAAGATTTTTTTTTATGTTAAAAAATTTGGCGCTAAGTTCTCCGCAGATGAGAGGTGAGACTAAAACCAATGAAAGCGTACATCAAGTTTGCATTCAGTCGAATTTTACCCAAGCTTACCGTGAAGTAACGCACGCCCACGGAGTCCTGGAGAAGTCGCTCGAAGCAGGTGGCCCAGCTGGCCACTCGTTGCTCCCGGTCCCTTCTGCTGCTGCCTGCTCCTGGAAGACTGCCATTACTGGTCAGGCTGCTGTGGCTGCAGCATCCCTGCAGCTGGATGCCGCTGTAGTCTGCAGGACAGGAAAACACGAGGTAACGTCACGATAAAGGGTAACCCAGGTGCTGTCATTTCTCCCCCTTAAAGCCCTAAGGAACTAAACAGGGTCCAAAGATGGCATGGTATGTTGTTCTCCACATTCAGCTACTTGTAGCTCAACCAGAAATTTAGTTAAAATATATTTTCAACCCAAGCCAAATAATATTCATAATAATTTGAATGCCACTGACTATGCTAATTCAGCTAACAACCTTACTACAACAGCAGTTTAGCCTTAACAAATAAAGTAAAGCTGACATTTTTTACTTTTATCTATCTTGTTAGTGACTCAAAACTGTTTTTAAGTAAATTAGAAAATTAAGCTCGTTACCTCTAAAAAAAGAGTAGATCCTCTGAACGTATTTTTCTTCGAATAAACATTTCATGTCTTTTCCAAGAGACTTCTTCAGTCTGAGGAGTTGCAAGTAAGTTTGGCCTTATGCAGTGCCTTTGCAAGGTGGATCAACAAGAAACTGAGACGTTTATTTTCTTAACAAGACGTCCCAGTGGCTTTGGAATCCCAAAACACATGACAGCAAAGTCTGGTTCACCCTAAAGTATGACCCAGCACAGAGGAGCAACATCAGCAGGATTCTGCGTTTACTTTTTCAGGAATAAAGATAGGGAGAAACATTGGTTTCAGAGAGGAGTGAAGGAAGCCATTTTTGTGAGAAACCACCCGACATTAAACGGGGGTGGAGGCCTCCGTGTCCAACTGCTCCCCTCTTATAAAGCAGTTATTGCGAGTATGACTCAACCCACTGTGAACAATAAGTGTCCATCAGGACATCAACGATTGATCACTATACTGATGGTTGTCCTTTGCATGTGAACAAACAGTTTCGATTGTCACGGCTAAACCTGTTGATCCACTATGTGAAGGTACTGCACTGCTGAGTTTACCTGTAAATCCTCAGGCTGAAGAAATCTCTTGGAGAAGAAACAAACTGTTTCAACGAAGAAGAACTCGTCCAGAGGACCTACGTAACATTTTTAGATTTTTCTACCAGGATTATTAGGATGCATCAGGACATTTGCTCAGTTAAATTTTACTTGACAGAAATACCAAACAAAACGTTGTCAAAGAGACCTCTGAAAAGTGGAGCAACTGTTTCCTCTGCTAGTATTACTAGCACTGCTAATTCAGCTAAAACTAGAACAATATGACAATTTCCTTAAAMCTATAAAGTAAGTTTAGCTTAAGGAGATCGTGGGAATAGATTTATTCGACATAATAAACAATAAACAATTTTACTGCTTAAATGGATCCAATTATTAGGCAGGAGGATATAGAAGTGATCATTTTGAAGTACGTGACAGAAATTATCCACAAGTTTGAGGAAAATGTAGAGCACAGGACAAGAAGACAGGACTTCAACCCACAAAAAAAGAAACAGCAGATGCTGCTCACTGTAAAGGGGAGTCGTAAAATGAGAGCAACATAAAAGGAGACCAAAAAAAGGAGTGGAGGAGCGTGGCTGATTACAGGGACACAAGGAGCAAAAGTGGGCAACGTTAGAGGAACCGGTGGTCAGCTAAAGTAGGGGCTCTAGTCCTGATTGGTACCTGCTATCACGGCAGCAGATGGCCACTTCAGAGCTGAGGGCAGGCCGAGAAAAGAGCGCAGAATAAAAAACAAAAGCATCACAGAGGAGCAGTGGTTACAGATATTCTGTGGAGTGAGCTGGTTGTCATGGAGAGCCAAAAATAACCGAGTTTCTCATTGCATTTAAATACTGAAACAAATGCTCAGTCAGATAAGACAAAGCGCTGCATCTCTGCTCATCAGTCCTCATGAGTGGGATGGATTCACAACCAGCTAAAGTTCAGCTGCGGCCTTGTGAAGAGAAAAAAAATTAATAAATAAAACATCGTAAAAAGTATCTGAGCTCACAAACTATGACTAAGACATCGACTTTTTTAAACCCACACTATATCTTAGTTCAACTGACTCAGCAGATGTGTCGTTAAAACTGCGTGCTGTATGGTAATGTTGGTGTGGGTTTCTTTATTTCAGCGCCGCTAAGTGAGCTGTTTTCATGTGTCAGGCCTCTTGTTTCGTCTTGATTTACGGTTTGAMGAGCTGACGCTCTGGAAATCTGTGCAGCTCAGTCGAACAGACGGCTTTAAAGATCCCCAACTTTTGCATTGAATCTGGGAAGGAACTGGGCTAAACTGAGTAAATGTTGAGTGGCTCCAAAACTTTTAGCTTTTCACCMACAAAATAAAAGTGGAAAAGCCTCRGAACCCAAACTGTTGCTGGCTTACCTAATGAGCTACACACAAAGCCTCATCAACTACTTTTACCATTTATTTGCAACAGCTAAGGCTAAATACGACAATGGTTTTCTTACATTTATCTAAATATTGTAGACCTTCTCAAAACCAAACACTGTAGTTTCACGACCCACACTGGAGTCCAGACTCTAACGTTAGGAACCACTGGTGTAAAGTAAAAAAAAGGGCTCTGACCCAGACTGGAACCCAAACGACTCCCAACAAACCTCCTTTGTTAATGAGGCGTGCCGCCTACAGTGAATACATACATTATGCTCACTTTTTCTGAGCAACTATGAACTTCTGTGGGACAAAAGACTCTAAACAGGTCACAATGAAAGAGTTTAGCTTTGTTAGTTAAAACTAGAGGTGTGAAATTGCTAATAAATAGTAACATGACGTGGGTTGTTTTGTAATAAAGAAGGTTTTTAAAGTGAAAAAAGAGGAATTGTACTCACCACCATCTGAAGAAGCAGCAGACTGGAAGAGAACAAAGAGAGACATGAATGAGAGGCTGCCCTCATGACCTCCTGTGAGGAAAAGAGGCTCAAGCCGGAGTTTTTCTTTTTGTTTTTTGAGGCAACCCACCAGCAGCCTTAAGGGCGTGCACGTGTGTGTGTGTGTGTGTTTCTTGCTGCTTTGTTTTTGAGTGTGTCCGTGCGGGGTTTGGATCTTGCAAACCTTCAACACAAAAGGGAGTGGGTGGACCCCTCGCCTCTGTGACACACAGAGCTGTTCACACCTCCCCACACCAGGAGACATTCTGGATACACACATCCCTGATTGTGTGCATTCCTGCTAACTGTAGTCACAATGATAAGAGCTAATCAAGGCTATTGGTGGTTGTAAAATCCTCTTTTCACTTGCTAATAATTGGAATAATTTCAGCGACTGGTTTGTAGTTGTACCTTTAAGGTATTTTCTAAATGTCCATTTTCCTTGTGCTTTTCTAAGTCTGTATTTCATAGGCCCCTTGTTGTGTAAGAGTAAACCCCTGCCACTTTCACACATGAACAGAGGCGTTATCCCTACAGCAGAAAATACTTCAGAGTGGGAGAGTGCTCAGAAGGTAAGACACGACGGAAATAAAAGTCTGCTGTGGAAATCACACCCTCACACATTCAGAGCATGTCAGGAATAAGAGATGAGACTTCCTACCTGTCTGTAACGACCGTTTCTGTGCTGCTTTTAACACAACATGTGTGAGTACGTGCAGGCGCTTGTCATGATTAGCGGTTTGTTGTAGGATTTAAATGCAGGCAGGTTCAGGAGGTTAAGAGACAACAGACTCTTCCACAAAACACTTCAAGCTGTAACTAAGACACCTTTTGGTCGTCTTGATGCGGTTTGTGAAAGGATGGAGGCAGCACGGGTGTTGAAGCCAACTCGCCAGGTCTCTAAGCTGCAGACACGTGAAAGGAAATGCAGGCTTTGATGGTGTGATGAGGGGAAGACGGACAATCTGTGCAACCGGACACCTGCAGGGTAGAAAATGTCCGACATCTGTGTGTGAGGAGAGGTCTGACACACGTTTTGTGTTGAACTCGATTTCAACACCACCAAGTTATGCTTGATGCTTGTTTTAGTTCCATGATGCCAGCTTCATTAWTAAATGCACACGTCTTTGTGAGATGTGAACGCATTAATTAGTGATTGTTGATAGAGCAGCAGCGATCTAAAGAGGGGATCATCTTTGTGGTGATATCATTGGACTGTTTAAGTCTCTGTCATTCTATAACCTTTTAGACCACTTGTGCTGACTYATGGAAATTTTGTTAWGGTTTGATWTAGGGRTGCACTGATCACCTATTACYGATCTTCAAAAAGCCTGACCTGCCGATTCCGACTTTGGCCAACATGTTTCAATTTTATTTTATTGAAAAACACTGAACAATACACTTGAAAAAGTACAAATTTGCTTTAACTGGACAACAGCCCYCTCTCACAGCAGAGCAAAGGAGGACAGTTGCTGATTTTCAGATCTTTGCAGATGTAGAAAAGATCGGTTTCTCATGTAAATATTGTCCGATTGCCAATCCCCCCAAAATTAAGGAAATCTGTGCGACCGTTGTTTGGTATATAGGTTATATTCATTCAACTCCCTAGTATTACAGTATTTATACAGTACATCCAAATGAAGCTTCCAGTAGATTTTTGTTTTTATTCCATCTTCAACTTAGACATCTTCAGGGCTGTACAAAATTTTCACAAGTGGGTATATGTTTTATAAAATATTATTGGGTGACAGGGCCTTTAGTGAAAGAGGCTTTAGTTTGATTTGTGAAAGAACCAAAGCAGTATATAGGTTTAAATTCAACCTACTGCTGTTACGCCTCTGATTCACCAGGTGAGTAAATTTCAGATCTGCAATGGTAAATATTAGACTGTCATTGTGGCTTGATAATGTGTCGTAGTGATGATGAACAGAGTGTGAAACCATCCAGCAGTGGCTATGGGATTTATACTAGGAGATGTTTGACACATCTGCTGTTTTTGTGATGCTGGCTTTATTTATGAAAACTCACATTGTGAGATGTGACTGACTCAATTGGCAATTTGTGAACTGCCTGAATAGAGTGTTTGCAACAATGTCACAAAACCGATGTGTAAAAGAGGCTAATCTGACSAAGACAGAAAAAAAAACTAAGACCAAAGTAAGGGGTGGTTAATGACACAACAGGTGGTAGTCAGCACACAAAAGCAGTTGGAACCAGGGACTACAGAGGACATGTTATGATTTGTTTCTGTATTGTTTTATTTTAGTTTTCTGTCTTGTCATCTGTTTTCTTCCTCCTGTCTACCTGTGCTCCAGCCCCGCCCACTCACACCTGATC